>NC_044274.1:73457786-73564818 GCF_003957555.1 Calypte anna | reverse complement strand
TTCTAAGCCAAACTCTGTGAAATCAGGTATTATGTACAAACTTGTGCTACCTAGTCCAGAAACTGTCTGCGTTAAAGGTTCTACTTGCTTTCTTCACATCAGACCAACTCTGGCTGAAGAACTTTCCTGGCTGGGTATTTCAGTAAACCCACTTGATACACACTCACAGAATCCACATGTGGGTAAGTTAAATGTGTTGCCAGCACTGCAGGACTCATGGATTGTTGGGTTGTGTAGACCTTTCCACAACCACCTCTGAAGGCATAATGCATGTCAGATTTTGGCTGACTGCACATATTGCTGCTCCCTTACTAGCACCAGTTCAGGGCACCAGTCTGTTTTCCCAGGCAGAGCTCTGTTATTTGTTGTTTGTTTAAACACCAGAAGGACATGGAGCTGTTGGAGCCAGTACTGAGGAGGCCCTGGAGCTGCTGGGAGGGCTGGAGTAGCTCTGCTCTGGAGCCAGGCTGAGAGAGTTGGGGGTGTTGAGGCTGGAGAAGAGAAGGCTGCAATGGGGAGACCTTGGAGCAGCTTCCAGGTCCTGAAGGGGCTCCAGGAAAGCTGGGGAGGGACTTGGGACAAGGGCCTGGAGGGATGGGAGCCTGCGAGGGGGAAGGGTTTGGAGCTGGGAGAGGGGAGATGGAGAGGAGAAATCCTTTGGGGTGAGGGTGCTGAGCCCCAGGTTGCCCCCAGAAGCTGTGGCTGCCCCATCCCTGGCAGTGCTGAAGGTTGGATGGGGCTTGGAGCACCCTGGGCTGGGGGAGGGGTCCCTGACCATGGCAGCAGGGAGTTGGCATGAGATAAGCATTCTGTCATTCTATGCTCAGTGCAGAGGACTATTTTAATCACTGTGTTGTCCTGCTGCACTCCAGAGCTTACCCTGAGTCCTGCTGATGGTGCTGTGCTGCCAGGCCCTGCCTGACAGGGAGCCCTCAAACGAACTCGCTTGCCTCGAGCCTTCTTGGAGTGAAGCAAGAGATAGGTTGCTGACATTTGGTCATATTTCCACTAGGGGAAAAACAAACATACAAAAACAAAGTAAGTATTTTAAACTCCCCTTGGGAAACATTTTTAAGTACAAAGAAACCTCAGCCTTCTGGAAATTTCTGTGGTTCTGCAAGTTTTTCTACCTGATGTGCATGCCTGATGTTTGGTCACCAAAGTGTAATTCCAGACTCCAGTTAATTTGTTATGTGTCTGGGATCAAGGAACAGACTATGGATTTTGGGTTATGTACTCGTGTCAAAACTGATGCTGGTGCCAGGATCCACCTCCTGAAGTGAATGACAAAGCCATTAATTCAGCTCAGCCAATACTTATACCAGAATCTGATTTTTTTCAGAGTTCCTCCCAGTTCTTCCCCCACAAGCAGCACCAACATCTTGCATGACTTCCAGCAGCTCTGCTGGTGTGAGGGTACAATGCTTGACAGGTTTGCAGCACAGCACATTCAGTTTGAATTAGTTATAAGGGATTAGAGGTCCTCCAGTAAAGGACTATTCAAATGCTATAAACCTATTTGTAAGGACTTTTCCACCTGCAGAGAGATTATTTCAGATAATTTCTTCTATATGAAGAACAAGTAGCACTAAATCCATAAATCCGTTTTAAGTATCATACACATTTTAAGTCTGTTTCCACTCTAGACCTAAACAACTTCTTTTATTTTTTATAGCTATTCTCGACTGGTACAAAGAACCAAATAATTCAGTTTCAAGGGAGAATTTTGAGGTTCGGGTTAAAGCTTAAATAAATCTCATTATTTAATTCTCTTCTGCAGCTTGCAGTATCATTGGTGACATTTGTACAATTATTCTAGAAGTCGTCAGTTCACCTTCTGTCATTTGTATTCAAAAGTGACTAAACACACTCGTTTGCATAATCATTAAAAAAATAAGTTTTATAGCTTGTCTGGGTGATGCTCTGATATTTTTCTCCTACTCTTTTTGTTTTCTCTTACTCATTGAAGCATTTAAAAGCAAAGAGTTAACCCACCAAATGGCATCTCTTGTTCACCTATACATTTTTTGACTTTAAGAGATTCAGAAGGATGTTACCAGGGTGGGACACAAGAGTAAGGCTGAGGAATCATCAAGAGTATAATTAAAAGAGCAAAAGGGAAAAAAACAAATGCGAACTTCAGAACTGCAGTTATAAACCACAGAGCCTCTGGAGTTCTGTAGGGGCTCCCTATATCTGAAAAGTATAAAAAAATTCATACTTCAAAGTAAGCATTAGTCTGTTAGTACAGTAAGTTGATTTGCTGCATTGCTGTGTTTAATTACTGATATATACTACTTACCTCTGATATTAATTCCAAAATACTCTCCCTGCTCTGTTTGTGAAACACAGAAAGCTCTGCTACACAGTCTTCATCAAGATTTCCCAGCTGCAAAAACATGATGGATACAGAAGGATGAAGTTTTCAAGTTGCCTCACAATCCACATGACTGTGACATTTCAATGAAACCCACTGGGCTGAATCAATAATCAACTGTGATTTCAGACCTGTTTTAAACAGTCTGCATCACAGCTGAGTGTTCTAAAGAAGAGACTGAGAAAGTCACACAACTTCAACAACTTCACAGTTTGGCCCCTCTCTGGTAAGGGGTTGTGAATTCAAATAAGAAAGCCTGACAGCAGATGAGATTTTTACTAGAATGGAAGCTACACTTTCACCTCTACATAAATATTCAAAGCTATCAGACGTGCACAACTTCCCTGGAAACAGTTAGAAACCATGCTGCAGGCACAGTCAAACTCTTCAGAGAACTTTAGAGAAACAGTGGCATCCAGTGGCCAACGGGGAGCACTGGCTGCAAACATGCAGGAGCTTCTCCTCAGTACTTACCACTGACAACTGTATGACATTTCTTTTTCTTTTCCATATTACCTGAGCCTGAGTAAAACAAGTGACAGGCAGGAGAACCATACTTGCACAGGGGTCAAACCCAAACCAGCAATTCTCAGTGAGAACAGCTCCAAGATAAACCAGTCATGTCTAATATGCTCTCCAAAACATTTGCATTTTGCACCTTAAACAAAGTACTGACCAAGCAGCCTGGAAAATTGACTTTGTGTGGCATTGGTATGTGGAAATACCTCACATTTTGATGAGAAGCCCCTGACTTTGCCAATTAAGCATCAGGTGCAGAATACAATGAAAACACACTGCAAACTGGTCCTCAGGAGAAATCAGAAGTAGTAAGATTTTGACAGAAAGATGAACCAGAAAGGTACCACACACTTCAGAGAGGTCTCACATCTCACCTCTGAATAAATGTTTTCACAGCCCCCTCACTGCAAGGACAATAGCAAGCCAGCAGAGATTGCAGGAAATACTTTATTATTCATCTGACAAGGGTACTTACTGAGTATTTACTCTGCCACTGAACAGCATCAGAATAACCTTGCATGAGCCAAGGGTGACTCAAGAGGTGCTTAACTGTGATCCTCTTCTTTGGGTCCACCTGTGAGCAAGAAAAAACAAACAGATGCTTAAAGCACAGAGAAGAACTGGAGAAAAAATTGTCTTCTACTCAGGATTTTAGGGTGGTTAGAAGTTCAAATGGAAACCAGCACTGCTCCATAGCTTCACCCAAAGGCAGATGGACACAGGAGGTGTGACTGTGCAGGGGTAAGGTCAGTGTTGCAGGAATAGTGCTCAGGTTGCTGAGGGAGTCTGAATGCACATGCAGTATGGTTAGCTTCATTTTTAGAAAAGCTCTTACTGGTACAGCACAGTTCAGAAAAAACAGCAGAAGGCAGCATTAATCTTGTCTGCAAAACTTCGTAAGAATAAAAATTTGTGTTTAAACAGCTTTTTTTTTATACTTAATTGATGTAATGTTTTGACTTGTCTAATGGTGCTTCATAGACCTACTGAACAGAAACAAAACCTTTACCTGCAGCATTTGGTCAAGCAGCAGTGTACTGCTAGGAGACAGCCACTTTGGAACACTGTATTTTCCTCTCTGAAAAAAAAATGAAAATAAAAGCTTTAAAATTTATCTTTTCAAAAAGAACTGCTAAATTACTTGGATGACTGACATCTGTGTTTGGTCAGAGAGGAAGAACAGCAGGCACAAGCAGACCTAGCTTTAAGAATTTCCTGAATGAATTCAGTGTTAGTACTAAAACTCAATCAGTAAGGAATTGCTGTGTCTGAATTACCACCCACTCAACTTGTGTGACATTTCCATCTCACTCCACTTTTGCAGCCAACCTGCTCCTTTATCTCTCACACTGTTTCCTCATACCCACTTGATACTGGAGTTTTCAAAGTGCAATATGCTGGAGCATGAATGTCTCATATTAGCACTTTGAAATGTGAATATTCATTGAAATTACTTTTCAGACACTAACATCCTCAACAGTTATTCTTTTTTGGAATAGGTTTCATGCAAGAATTTCTCTCTCTATTCATACTGTAAACAGGAAAATGGTAACAAACTTAGCAGGTAAGTTTCCTTACTAAGTCTAAATTTTCTTAAAAAAAAAAAAAAGATTTGGTTAGAAGACAGTTCAAAATGGATTTCAGATTTGATGTACAACAACAGGAGCTAAAAAACCCAACCAAGTTCACCACCAAGGATCATTTACTTCTTAAGGAAAATGGAGAAAAAAATATCAGTAAACAGAACTGTGAAATGACATAACTACACAACTCTCATTTTGTCATGGCAGTTTCCTTTCTCCAAACAAATTCCTCAATAATAAAACAGCATTATATCCACCACACACTTCTAAGCAGTGTATGAAGTGCTTCAATAGCACAGGTTCAAGAATTTAAGTTGCATTTTTACAGACAATCCTAATGAGCTCTTTATAAATAGTTTATAGGCTGTTTCACAAAGCAGCTTCACTCTGAAGCTAAGCCAAGTAACATGTGCAGTCTGCTTTTTGGTTTTAATATATTGCTACAGAATATCAGACAAGGAAAAAAAAATTAGCACCTGCTTGACTGAGGGCAATATTGGAAGGTGAGTAATTCACAATAGTTACCAAATAGATAAGATTGCACCAGAATTAATTTTTTTTAACAGAAGTTATATCACACGCTTGATTTTTTTCATTCAGGAAGTAAAGGTATTTGCTCAAGGATCCCCAAACTAAGAGATGTAGAACATTCCAGGGAAAGAAACATTGCATGTAAGTCGTGTTCCTAACTAGATTTTAGCAGATTGTTACACTGACTTAGAACACTTCTGAGTTGAGGTTACAATAAACTTTGGTATCTGCAATGTTTGAAATTAGGTTCCACAACTGTGTCTATGTGTCCACATATAAAGCAATTTTCAGTTCACAGCCACATAAAATTAAAACTAAATCAATCTGAAATAGGAAGCCTGTATCTTAAAACCTGCAGTTTTTAACTTGATGATCCTCACGAGTCCCCTCCAGCCTGAGATGCAAGCAGGAGAGTCCTGATGTTTTAATGACAATTCACCTCAGTATCAGCAATTTTACGTGGTCTCTTTGGATCAGTCAGTCTCTGCTTTTTCTTTTTTTAAAGTTCTTTACAACAACTCAAATTGAGCTTCCTACAGCTCTTCTGTGAAGGTTCTCAAGTCCACTCCCAGTTGCAGACTAGAAATCCATGGTGTATCAAGAACTAACCCTGCCATTTACTGATCTCTGAGTGCTTCACATCCCCTCTGCAGATCAGTTGTCAGCTGCCTCCTCCCACAGCAGCCTCCAGCACTCCTGAGGTGGTTTTTAGGGGTTTTATTTAAACAGATCAGACTCTGGGTGAGAGGAGAAAGATGTAGAGGAAGCCAAAGCCCCCAACTCACCAAATTAGCTTACTGGAAGCCCTATCAACATAAATTTAATGGCAGTTCAGAAGTGGTTGTTGTGTATGATGTGGAACAGCTGCTGGCCAGCTACACCAGGAGGAGTTTACAGGGAAAGAGACTCAATTGCTCAATTCTGTTATGTACTATTTGTTCAACTCTTTCTGTTAATTGTGGTGTCTTAAACTTCCCTCCTCATTTTGGAGAAGGGAAACCTACTTTGCCTAGACATGAGAGGAGCTGACATCTAAGAAAATCAGATTTGGTAAATGAAATTACATATTTGTAATTCTATTCCATACAACAGAGGGAGCAGCTGGACAAAGGCTCAGACACAAAAATCCAGCCCATCAGCAAGACCATGCTTCTGAGGTTTAATTTCCTATTATCTTATAGGACCAAACTAGAATACTGCAGAGAGCAATTAAAGATGGAAACAAATCCACAAAATATCAATAGGAAAAGCAGCAAGGTGTAACAAAATTCAGCCTTTTTTTTTCTGTAGGCACAAGTCAACAGCTTCTGCCATCAGAGAAGCCAGATCTCTCTCAGTGCTCTGCAATGTCTGTTTTCTAGTGTGTTTTAGCACCACAACACCTACCATTATCTTCCTGTAGACAGCCATGACATTGTCATCATCAAAGGGGAGGAAGCCACACAGCAGAGCATACAGGAGCACTCCCATGCTCCAAATATCTGCCTAAAAAGTAAAAGTGATTGGAAGTTAAGGACTTGGTTTATCTAAAATGGCTTTGAGGCAGCTGATACTGTGCCCCTCTTTGGCAAAGCCCATCTACAACTCACAAGAAGTAGGTTCCCTAATGCCAGACAGAACTCTTCTATTCCAAGTGAAAGCACACAACCCAAATTCAATTTTCAATTCACTCAAGCTAAAGCACTGGTAAAACCAATATCCTCTCCTTAGGTCACCAAATTGCTGCATTACTTTCATTCTACAAGGATTTCACTGGCAAAAATGAAATCAAAGTCATCACAAGGGATTTCATACTGATTACAACAGCTGTCAGCACACTTACAATTGACTTTAAAGCCCTACAGCTTCTCCTCTATTTGTATAGGTTCAGCAAAGTCTACGTGCCTCACACTGTCATTTCTACCTAGACCACAAAGAAATAAATGAGGCTTGAAAATCACTGAACCTTGTGGAAAATACACCAAAAATAAATACTGAGAAGCACAAAAATTTGCACCAAGATCTGGGTAATTAACAGAACAAATCACTGCTTGAAAGAGTGTGCAGTAGAAGGAAGGAGCTTAAATTGCTGTCCCATAAGGCACCAAAATATGGACTAACAAATGAAGATATCAAAGAATTAGTTAAACCAGCCAGCTCCTGTGGCCAAGAGAATGGTCTGCTGTTCCAGGCTGTGGCTGCTGGGGATAGTCACACAGCTTCTGAGACCCACCAGGGCAACAGTGCTCCATCAGGGTTCAGGAGACAAACCCAGTGAGGATGTCTGGCCATTACACCTTTAAACACACAGGTGTGGGGGAAAAACCCAAAACTGTGCTACATACCTCTGAGCCAATATAGGCTTTTCCCTGAATCAGCTCTGGTGCTGCATAGGCTGGGCTTCCACAGCAGGTGTTCAGATGGTAATCAAGGCCACCCTAGGAGAGACAGGAAACCCATCACACAGAGGCACTGGCTTCAACACAGCTCAGGTCTTCTAGAAAGAACACCAGGGGCCTCAGAGGCTTCACCTTCTCTGCTCATCATGTATTTTGCTTTGGTGTAATACATGTGTAATGTGTAATACATGTGCTTTGGTGTAATACAAACTGTCTGAGAACATGAGTAACCCATGAACATGCAGACACCAAGCTGCTCTCTCAGCTGTTATCCCAGCAGTCTTTCCTGCTGCTGCTCCTCTGACAAGAACACCTCCTTTTGTGACTCTGAAGAGAAATTCAACACAGCTCTGGAAGAAATGATCCTAGAGTACTGGCCATGAGGCTAGCTGGTCACTTATATCAATATTTAATGAAACAGCTTCATGAAGAACACAAGAAATACTTCCATATGAAAGCTATGTTATTACTTTGCCTGCTCTTTGTTCTAAGCACATCAGAAGATGACTTTACACCACCAGGGTGATGGTCTTGATGGCCCTCAGGGTGCTCTACCTTGGGCCAAGGAAAGCAATCTGAGGATAAGTAATTGTCAGTAAGACCTTCTTCCCATTAAATTACTAACAGCAGTTACATCACACGTGAAGCTGACAACTCAGTACAAGCATTTGGAATGAGACTGTAAATGTAACTGGAATAAACTATTTGATTTCATCCACAATCTCCACATACATGCAAATCTTGTGGAAAAAAAACAACAAAACATACACCAGTGGAACTTATCAGGGAAAAATACCAACATAAGGTTCACAGGCCTTTATTTGTGACAGCAGGTGCTATGCATACAAAATGATGTCTGCCTCAGACTATGCCAGAAGACAGAAGAAACGATGGCACAGTCTGGCTGTAACACTTTGTCAGCTGCTCTCTCACACACTTGAGTAACTAGTGACTGGATTACAGCCATGCAAATAGCTTGGGTTTAGGGGTTTGGGGCAAGTTTCTGCATTGAACTCTGAAGTCAAACATGCATTTTTTATGTGCATGTAGTAGCTCATTTAGCCCTAATCTGTGAAAGCAATGGATACTATTACCTTTGGCTTTGCACAAAGTCCAAAGTCTATTAGTTTCAAATTATGATCCCCATCAATCAGCAGATTTTCCTGCAAAAAAAAAGAAAAAGTAGTCATCAATGTTTTGATAATCCAAGTATCTAAACCACCACATTTTAATTCACTTTATTTCATCTTGTCATTAGTAGCTAGAACTTCCATAAAGCTCTCCTCTGGAGATTTTGCTGAGCTGCTAATTGAATACATAGCATATTGGAGATGGGGAATACCTGCCAGCAGGCTGGGTGGGAGGCAGCAGCCTGTTCTGGCAGAAAGGGTGGGCAGCAGTGCCATGCTATCATGGACTGTATTAAAAGGAGCATAGTGAGCAGAGTTGGGGAAGTTTCTCCAGCTCTGTGTTCAGCACAACGAGCACAGTGCATCTAGGTTCTGTTCTCCCTCCCCCAGCACAGGACAGACATCAAACAGATGTAATGTTGAGGGATGGCAGCAGTCTGCTCAGGGGACACTTGCTTCATGAGTAGAATCACAAAGATCACAGAGTGGTTTGGGTGGGAATGGACCTTAAAGCTCCTCCAGTTCCAATCCCCCTGCACAGGCAGGGACACCTCCCACAGCTCAGGGTGCTCCAAGCCCCATCCAACCTGGGCTGAGACACTGCCAGGGATGGGGCATCAAAAACTTCCCTAGGCAATTTGTTCCAAGAAGCTGTGGGGAAGATGTCTGTGCAGCTTGTAGGTGAGAGAGCTTCATTGAGACCTCATGGCAGCCTTTTACTACCCCCATGCAGCCCTACAGGCTGGGCACAGTGGTTGGAGAGCAGCCAGACAGAGAGGGACCTTGGAGTCTGGATTGCCAGGAAGCTGAACATGAGCCAGCAGTGTGCCCAGGTGGCCAAGAAGGCCAATGGCATCCTGGGCTGGCTCAGGAACAGCGTGGCCAGCAGGTCCAGGGAAGGGATTCTGCCCCTGTGCTCAGCCCTGGGGAGGCCACAGCTTGAGTCCTGTGTCCAGTTCTGGGCCCCTCAGCTCAGGAAGGAGATTGAGGTGCTGGAGCAGGTCCAGAGAAGAGCAAGGAGGCTGTGAAGGGATCCAGCAGAATTGCTGTGAGGAAGGGCTGAGGGAGCTGGGGGTGTTGAGGCTGGAGAAGAGGAGGCTCAGGGGAGACCTCATCACTCTCTGCAACTCCCTGAAAGGAGGTTGGAGCCAGGGGGGGGTTGGGCTCTTTTCCCAGGCAACTCTCAGCAAGACAAGAGGGCACAAAGGGTCTCAAGTTGTGCCAGGGGAGGTTTAGGTTGGAGATGAGAAAGAATTTCTTTCTGGAGAGGGTGATCAGGCATTGGAATGGGCTGCCCAGGGAAGTAGTGGATTCTCCGTGTCTGGAGATCTTTCCAAAGAGCCTGGATGTGGCACTGAGTGCCATGGGCTGGGAACCACGGGGGGAGTGGATCAAGGGTTGGACTTGATGAGCTCTGAGCTCCCTTCCAACCCAGCCCATTCTAGGATTCTACAAGGGGGGCATGAAGACACAGCAGTGTGTGGTGGGACCACAACAACAGACAACAAGCACCAAGAGATGTGTTTAGACAGGGAATCTGGAAGAAACTTTCTCTTCATGAGGACAGTGAAGAGGTTGCCCACCACGATGTGCTGCCTCATCCTTGGGAGCAGGAGGTTCAAGCAAATGCCTCTAAAAGTCACTTCCCACTCAAGCTATCGACCTGTAAACCTGCCTGCTGTCCAGCTACAAACCAACTGCTCCCCAAAGATACACACAATGCTTAACTGGGGGAGAACTCTGGAGACAAAGATTTCATGAGCTGCCTAGGAAAACACTAGTGCACTCAGAATTCGCTTTTCTTGGAGATGTCAGAATCTCTAAAAATGCAAATTTCTAACATTTTCAGTGAGAAATGGATTCAAGTCCTCTATTCTTAACTGCTGACTTTAGTCTATGATGACAGCACAGCCACAGGGTGGGTCTGGTAGCACACATCTTCCCCTACAACTTCTGTCTAGCCACCACTTTCTAAACTCTCATCACACTTCCCTTTGTGTGGTGTGAAAAACCAACAGTTAAAGACTCTCTCCAGGTACAAGCTGGAATGAAGAGGATAAAAAAAAGACCTAATCAATATTGACAGTGAGATCTATGTCTCTGCTCCTCTCCCAAATGGAGTGTTCTGCTTCTCTTTCAGGGGAAGCTCCTTCCTCAGATACAGCTGCATCCAGGTCAGCTCAGGAACAGAGCAGGAAACAGAAATATCACTCTTCTGGAGAGATAAAGAGCTCTAAGAGAATGGAGAAGGCACAACTTACTCCTGTTCCTAACAGAGAAATAAAAGTGTGCATTTGTTATCTGCAAATCTGGGTATTCAGACTCACTGGTTTGAGATCCCTGTGGGCATATCCACAGCTGTGAACATAAGCAATTGCTGAGACAATCTGCCGAAAGAAGACGCGAGCTTCCTCTTCTGAGAGGTGGTCCTTGGAAATGATGTAGTCAAACAGCTCTCCCCCAGGGCAGTACTGCACACAGGAGAGAACACACTTAGGACAAGGAGTGAAGGAAATCTAAACAGGACAAGCACTGGACAACAACTTGAAGCTCATCTAGTAACTTTTTAGGAATTATTTCATTTGAAGTCTTATCCACCAGTGCAGCTAAACCCAGGAACATTTCCCGTGGCACAAACACCCTTTATTACCTCCAAGACCATGAATATTTTCTTGGATGTCTCTATCACGTGGTACAACTGGCAAATATGCTGGTGGCTCAAGTGCTTCATGGCATCAATTTCTACTTTCACACGGGGCAAGTCATCCTGAGAGACAAAACCAGCAAGGGGTGAAAGTGCCAACCACTTTGACAGCTTGTACATCACTGTAAGCACCAGGCTGCTCTGGAACTCAACATTTCACACCATCCATACAACAGCATACAACTCAGCTCCTCAAATTATACCCACCAACAAGTCTGCCCTTACTCCCCTACAATTCTGGCACACTGATGAGCTAAACCAAGGGGTACAGATGCAAAATAGTTAAGTATTGTCATCACCATTCTGTTGGAATTATTCTAATAATATTTAGCTTCATCTATTTGACAGACAGAGAAGGCTGCCCTCTCCCCATGAGGGAACAAGCTTTCTGGTCTTCTGCTAAAACTCTATCAAGTCTGCAGCATCCATCAATAGCCAGCAGGGCAAGCAGGCAGCATTTTGTTATGTCACACCCCTTTGTTTTTCTGAGCACCAAAACCAGCAGAAGACGCTATCAACTTTAAAGTATCTTTAGGCTTACCCCTAGAGCAAGTTTGTCCATGATTTTTATTGCAACTTTTTCACCAGTGAGAAGATGCCGGGCACGTTTTACCTTTGCAAACCCACCTAGAATTCAGAGGAGACATGTTTAAAGCTCAGCATGATGACATGCTTTCTTGCTAAGAGTCTGAGAATTGCTCTGGGAAATGCAGCCTGCACAGCGTGCAGTGTCTTCATTAGAGGCACTGATCAGTGCTACAAAACGCCAATTACATTTCAGACTTCTGCCCCTCAACATACAGCCTTGAAATACAGAATGGTTCATGCTGATAGGGACATTTAAACACCAGGTAACCCAAGCCCCTGCCATGGTCAGGGACCCCTCCCCCAGCCCAGGGTGCTCCAAGCCCCATCCAACCTTCAGCACTGCCAGGGATGGGGCAGCCACAGCTTCTGGGGGCAACCTGGGGCTCAGCACCCTCACCCCAAAGGATTTCTCCTCTCCATCTCCCCTCTCCCAGCTCCAAACCCTTCCCCCTCGCAGGGTCCCATCCCTCCAGGCCCTTGTCCCAAGTCCCTCCCCAGCTTTCCTGGAGCCCCTTCAGGCACTGGAAGGTGCTCTAAGGTCTCCCCATTGCAGCCTGCCTTCTGTTCTCACAGAATCCCAGGATGTTTAGGTTGGAAGAGACCTCCTAGCTCATCCAGCCCAACCTTTGACCAACACCATCACCAACCACCAAACCCTGTCCTTAGGGACCACCTCCAAATGCCTTTTAAATGCCTCCAGGGATGGGGACTCCACCACTCTCCTGGGCCATTCCAATGCCTGACAACCCTCTCACTGACTAAATATTTCCTAACACCCATCCAAAGCTCCCCTGGCACAGCTCCCATCCATTCCCTCTGCTCCTATCCCATCCCTCAGGAGCAGAGGCTTTTTCCCTCCTCCCTCCACCCTCCCTTGAGGCAGTTGCAGAAAGCCATCAGGTCTCCTCTCACCTCCTCTGCTCCAGACCAAACACCCCCAGCTCCTCAGCCCCTCACAGGATTTGTGCTCCAGGCCCTGAATGAGCCTTGTTGCCCTTCTCTGGACACTCTCCAGCACTTCTCTGTCCCTCCTGTAGTGAGGTGCCCAGAACTGAACACGGTGCTCAAGACGTGGCCTCATCAGAGCTGAGTACAGAGGGATGATCCCCTCCCTGTTCCTGCTGGTTCTCCAGGCTGAACACCCCCAGCTCTCTCCCCCTGTCTCCAGAGCTGCTCCAGCCCTCCCAGCAGCTCCAGGGCCTCCTCCGGACACAACCTAAAGATTCTGCATTTAGAGCTACTGAATCCTCAGACAAATCCTGAGCTGGCTGTTCAGCTCCCGCTGGCTCTCACAGCTCCAGCCTACCTGTCCCAATCGTTTCGTGCAGTTCGTAGTACTTGAGAATCTCCTCATAGTCCCCTGCAGCCATCCTGCGAGCCGCAGAGCTCTCGCAAAGTCACCTCAGCACCTGCAAGGAGAAAGCGTTCCCAGTGTCGATGTCTGAGCAGTGGGAACAGACAAGGAACCCCCAGAAGCTCCGAACGGGGCTGGGAGCCGAGCCGGTGCTGCACATCGAGCACAGAATTCAGCGGAGCCGTCACCGCCAGCGCCTCGGCAGCACAGGGGCACCAAGCGCTGAGGTTTCTGCGGGAAACATCGCTGAGACTCAGCCGAGAACGGACCCAGGGACGGAGGAGGAGAGACCCCGACCCCCGGGGTCCCGGGTAGAGACCTCCCAGTCCCTGTGCGGTACCGGGGCAGCGGGTACCGGGGCAGCGGGTTCCGGAGCGCAGCGCTCACCGCCGGCAGGCACCGCCGCGGCCGTTACCGCTCAAATCTCCCGGACCGGCAGTCCCCGCGCCCAATCACTGCCTGAGGAGGGCCGGTGCATGGCGGGAGGGAGGGAAAGAAAGAGGCTCCCCGGGGGGTATGGCGTAAGGAGGTGAGCCGCTGCGCTGCCATCTCCCTGCCGCGGCCGCCACCGATCCCCGCAGAGCCGGGGAAGCAGCCGGGGCAATGCCCGCCGCCCGCTACAGCCCCGGGGATGGCGGCGGGACCCTCACCGCCCGCACTGCTGACACGCACAAGATGGCGGCAGGGGCTGGAGCCGCGCACAAGATGGCGGCCGCCCCCTTCCCTCAGGGTCTGTCTGCCTGCGGCTCGGCCCGGTAAATCCCCGAACCGGCACCGCAGCGTGACCCGGCACACCCCCGGAAGGTGAAGGGAAGGCGGAACAGGGTGCCAGGGGAGGTGGTTGGGGCGTCATCCCTGGGGATGTTCAACAACCTGATGTAGTGAGGGTGTCCCTGGTTGCTGCAGGGGGGTGGGATGGTGACCTTGAGAGGGCCCTTCCCATCCAAACTGCTTTGTGATTCTGTGTTAAGGAAGGAGGCAGAAATGTTGGGATTTCCCTCTGAGGCTGAGATGGATGATATGCCTCGGCTGTGGGTGGGCATTCCTCTGGCAGGCCTGTCCCCTGTACCCAGCAGCTCAGCCTAAAGTCATGGGCAAAAAAAAGGGGAAAAAAAAATAAACTGGTGGAACAGATTATTTCTATAAAGTGCCCCTCCTTTGGAATCATCCCAGACAGAGTAAATCTTCCCTGAACAAAGAAAAGACCGCATTTCCAAGAGTTCCAATTATATCCTGGATTGAAAAAAATTTAAAAAAAAAAAAAAAATCACAATGTTTTTGGTTAAGAGACCATCAAGATCATCTGGTCCAGCCTATTCATCCCCATGGAGGTGTCTCTTCAATGGGGTCACAGAACATGGATCAGACTCTACGAGTTGGAAGGGACCCATGGAGTCCAACTCCTGTCCCAGTGTCTGTGGGCACCCCTGGGTCACACCGTGTGCCCGAGAGCTTCATCCAAACTCTTCTTCAGCTCAGGCAGGTTTGGTGCTGTCACCACTTCCCAGGGGAGCTTCTTCCCTTGCTCACCTGCCCTCTGGCTGCCAAAGCTTTTTCTGATATGTAACCTAAACCTCTCCTGATTCCTCTTCCTGCCATTTCCCTGAGCCCTGTCTTGAGTCACAGGAGTGGAGGAATCAGTCCCAGTGCCCTCTCTTCCCCTCCTAAGGAAGCCTCAGACTGCAGTGAGCTCACCCCTCGGCCACCTTTTCTGCAGACTGAACAGACTGATGGAAGGCACAGCTGGAGCCAGGTCCTTCAGCACCACATCTCCAGGGCTTTGAAACCAAACTCCTCCAGGAATTGGGACTCTGAGGGCAGGCAGAGGTAGAGTCATGCTGGGGACACAGCCTGGGTGGTGGAAGGATGTGCTGGTACCAGCAAGGGATGACAAAGCCCATGGCTGTTCATTGCTGCAGCTGTCTTCTCCTTTGATTAACAAGAGAAAGATAAAAAGAAAAAGAAAAAAAAAAAAAGAAAAACAGGAAAAAAGAAAGAAAAAAAAAAGCAAAAAAAAAAGCCAGAGGAACAATCTTGTTTGAGTTGGTTTGAACTGAAAGAAGCACCTGGTGGGGGTTTGGTTCAGGAGAAAGCTCCATCTTTATATTAAGGACCAATGTTTATTGAGATGGTGCTTGTACCCACTGAGCTCAAATGCCTCTGAAGGAGGAGGCCAGGTTTTGTCTGTATTCTGAGCACCAATCCTTGAACTTCAGTCAATTAATTCACACTGGAAACGTGGTCTTCATTTCTGCTGCTTTGCTCCCTCCTGGCAGTCAGCAGATCCATCCCTTGATGGGCACTGAGGAGAAGTCATGGCACAGGGAGTCCTGGAGTGCAGAGGCAATTACTGATCATAGAATCACAGAATGGATGGGGTTGGCAAAAACTTTAAGACTGTGGAGTCCAACCCTTCCTCCATCCCTGCCCAGGCCACCCCCACCCCATGTCCCTCATCCCCACCCCATGTCCCTCATCCCCACATCCCCAGGCTCTGAAACCCCTCCAGGCATGATGGGGACTCCAGCCCTGCCCTGGGCAGCCTGGGCCAGGCCCTGACAACCCTTTCCAGGCAGAAATTCTTCCCCAGCTCCAACCTAAACCTCCCCTGGCACAACTTGAGTTGTGCCAAAAGTTCCTCTTGTCCCATCCCTTGTTCCTTGGGAGCAGAGCCCGACCCCCCCTGGCTCCAACCTCCTCTCAGGGGGTTGCAGAGAGCCACAAGGTCTCCCCTCAGCCTCCTCTGATCCAGGATCAGCACCCACAGGGCCCTCAGATGCTCCTGGGCAGAGCTCTGCTCCAGACCCTTCCCCAGCTCCATTCCCTTCTCTGGACACACTCCAGCACTGATGTCCCCAGAGTGGGATCTGTCACCCTGTGTGCCATAGTCCAACCCAGACAGGGAGAGGAGACCCCTGACTTCATTTCCAGTCCAGGTGCAGAAGAGGGAGCAGAGGGTGTTCCACAGGGTGAGCTCAGCTCCAGCTCCCTCCCTGCACAGAAACGTGGGGAATTGCTCTATTTCTCCACTTTGTGCAGGACAGGTGAGCTGTGCTCAGTGCTTCACAACACATGCCCAAAGGGTTGGGGGTGTTTTAATCACACCCCCTCTAGCCTAGGGGCTGGGTGGCTCAGTGTCCTTGTAGGAATTTTCTGGTGAGATGCTAACAATCCAGTCCCATCAGACAGTGCTTCCCCCCTCCTGCTCAAGGCTATCACCAAGCTGTCCTGGGCAGCCCTCCCTCTTCCCTCCCACTGCTTTCATCTCTCTTGCAGGCTCCAGTCTCAAGGTCGGGCTGTTCATCTGCTCGGGAGGTGGTTTTTATCGAGTTCTTATCATTTCACTGGTAGGTCAGCTCTGTTTTTTTATTTTATTTTATTTTATTTTATTTTATTTTATTTTATTTTATTTTATTTTATTTTATTTCATTTTATTTCATTTTTTTTTTATTTTTTTTATTCCCCCTGTGCCTTTTGTTCTCTTTCCCGCGATCTTTTTTTTTTTTTTTTTTTTTTTTTTCCCCAAAACCACTTTTTAAACTCATCTCAGCGGGTCAGTTTCCCTGCCCAGAGGCGGGGGAGCTCTTCCCGATCCCGGGAACGCTGCGGGGTTTGTAGTGACCGTACCGCAGCTTCC
This sequence comes from Calypte anna, assembly GCF_003957555.1. Taxonomy (NCBI): domain Eukaryota; kingdom Metazoa; phylum Chordata; class Aves; order Apodiformes; family Trochilidae; genus Calypte; species Calypte anna. The sequence continues at coordinate 73,548,017 of NC_044274.1, read as the reverse complement.
CAACAGGGGACGCCCACACCCCATCACTTTCGGTTTCGCTTTCGCTCCGCTCCGGGAGCCGGGAACAGGGATCAGGGAGCAGGGAACAGGGAGCGGGGAGCAGGGATCGAGGATCCAGGAGCCGGGAACAGGGAGCAGAGAAGGGGGAGCAGGGAACAGGGAGCAAGGAGCAGGGAGCAGGGAACGGGGAGCAGGGAGCGGGGAGCAGGGAACCGGGAGCTGGGAGCCAGAAACGGGGAGCGGGGTGCGGGGTTTCTGGGCTGCTCAGGTGCGGTGCTGCCGCTCCGGAGGAGCTGTTCCCGGCGGAGGTAATTCCTGCGGTTTCTTCCCGTCCTCCTCGGGCGCTGGGGAATGGCACCGCTGGTCCCGGTCCGTCTGTTTCCAGCCATCCTGGGACTGCTGAGCTTGGCTTCGGCGCTCGGCAGGGAGGCGGGGTTCCCCTGGGGGTCCATCCGGCTGCCCACGCGTGTCATCCCGCTGCGTTACCACCTCCTCATCCACCCCAACCTCACCACCCTGACCTTCACGGGGAACACTGCCATCGAGGTGATGGTGACCCAGCAGACCTGCGCCGTCATCCTGCACAGCAAAGGGCTCAGCATCACCAGGGCCACCGTCCTGAGTGGCAGGGGACACCCAGAGGAGGAGGCACGGGTGGTGGAACACCAGCCCTTCGAGCAGGTAGCACTCCTCACCACCCAGCCACTGCGGGCTGGGCACAACTACACCCTCAGCATCCAGTACCACGCCAACCTCTCCCACACCTTCCGTGGTTTTTACAAAAGCACCTACAGGACCCGGGAAGGGGAACTCAGGTAACCCCACCAAGTCTTCGGAAGAGGAGAGATTGGGGTTAGATATTAAGAAGAAATCCTTTGGGGTGAGGGTGCTGAGCCCCAGGTTGCCCCCAGAAGCTGTGGCTGCCCCATCCCTGGCAGTGCTGAAGGTTGGATGGGGCTTGGAGCACCCTGGGCTGGGGAGGGGTCCCTGGATTGTCCAGGTGGGACTGGAGGAGCTTTAAGGTCCCCTCCAACCCAAACCCTTCCATGATTCCTTGCTGACTAAGTCAAGGAGCATTAATTAGGGTTGCCTGATCCCTGGAAGCTTTCATGGACACCTTGGATGGGGCTTGGAGCACCCTGGGCTGTGGGAGGGGTCCCTGAGCATGATAGCAGGGGGTTGGAACTAAATGATCTTTAAAGTCCCTTCCAATCCAAACCAGGCTGTGATTCTGTGAGGTTACTCTGTACAGGTGAGGGGGTGAACACAGAGGGTTCAGAAGGTGTGTGACCCTGTTCCTCCTCCCTGCAGGGTGCTGGCAGCCACACAGTTTGAGCCCACGGCCGCCCGCATGGCCTTCCCCTGCTTCGACGAGCCAGCCTTCAAAGCCAGGTTTTCCATTAAAATCAGGAGGGACAACAAGCACCTTGCACTCTCCAACATGCCAGTTGTAGGTGGAGACTCCCAACATTTAACACTGATGGTCTTTGAAGCCAAAAACATGACAGTGAAAGGAGGAGGGGGTGTCCAGGCAGCTGCTGTGGGTGGGAATGGTGATAGGAACATGAGCTCTGTTGTGTGGGTCTGTGGTGCTACTGCTGCCAGCCCTGAGACAACATCAACGTGGCATGAAGAAAGCCATGCCTTGTGTGGGTTCCTGCTCCTCAGCACAAGTGGCAGAGTGATCAGCACAATCATCTCTGTCGTGTTGGTTTTACTCACAAAACGCTTTCCACAGTGATCTTAGATTTCAGGATATTCTGGACTTCCAAAAGAACCCAACCACCTCAAAGTGAAAGTGTAGATGTAATAGTTATAAATATTGTGATTATAAATTTTACACACACATAAATTATAAAAATTATACATTATTATAAATACACATAAATATATAACACACATATACACATATAGTCTACATATAATAGATATAAATACATATGCACATTGTGATTATAAATCAATACATATATAGGGTTAACAGTGTTTTCTGTATTTGTTTTTACACTTCAGGTGCAAGAAATTCTTCCTGATTTCTTTGGCACTCTTAGTTGTTTGTTTGCAAAGAAACTAACCCTTATAAATGAGGGAAATTAGGGAAACCCTCCCCCCCAAGTGCCTTTCAAAAAATGAAACATTTTGGAAGTTGGTATGAAAAAAATGAATTCTTTTGTAGGGAAATGGTTGAAACCATTAACAATTAGTGTGTGCCAGGTTCCTGAACACATTCCAGGTCTAAACTAGTTAGCTAAGGCTCTACACTGGCTGCAGGAGACTTGTTTTAGTCTCAGCTAGTTATCAGTGCTAACAGAGGCATGAGATGGAGGGGGTGGCTTCTCGTGTCTGTAACAACAGCTGCTGATATCTGTGCAGCTTCCAGTCAGATGAAGTTGGGTGAGATTAATTCAGCACAACTGAAGCAGGGAACAGTATTTTCATTTTCCTAGCTTTACCACTGCAGAATTAAACATCTCTGCTCCTATAGATACAGAGGGTTTGTTCTCCTTGCAGGGGGGAGTGGGTATAGGGGTGATTTCTTTCCAGGGTTCCTTTGAAGCTGAATGTTGTATCTTCACAATGTGATATATTTAAAATGCTTTGTGGTATCTTTCAAGTGTACCTTTCAGCTGAGGAGACAGGTGCCAAGGTGCTCACAGGGGGTGCTGCTGGGTGATGAGCTGTGCTTGGCTTTTTTAGGTGAAGTCTGTGAATATAACTCCCTGCCTTGTTGAGGACCATTTTGATACCACAGTCAAGATGAGTACATACCTTGTGGCCTTTATCATTTCAGATTTTAAATCCATCAGCAAAATAACCCGTCGTGGAGTTAAGGTAACTCAGTCTGTATGAAGCCATAGTGGTTTACATTTAAGTTACATCGCTGGGTTTATGTATCTCAGTATTTTATAGGGATGAAAGGTGAGAAAGAAATTGGTTTTTAATTGGATGATTAGTTTGCATTCTGAGCTTTATTACTTTGACAAGTTTTTAGTAGCAGGTTATAGTTATAACTGTAATATATATATAATAATATAACTGTATAACTATAGTATATAACTATAGTATATAGCTATAGTTATAACATATAGTTATACACACTGGTAACACAGTTTGTTTCCTGTAAGATTACATAGCTTAAGGCAAGTGAAATACACTTCTATAGGGGGTTAGCACCAAATATCATCAGTTGAACAGCTCAGGTGGTAGGAGTAGGGATGGCAGAGGTCTTTGCAGGGACACAGCAGTTCTGGTGGGTAAATTTTAAAACTTCTGTCCTAGTTCTGGCAATGTGTTCCTGCACATGCTGCAGTAACCCTGGTGTGGGGGTGCTGGGTGTGTGCTCTGTTGTCCCTTTTTGTGAGCATCCAAGGTGCTGATGAGGAACTGCTGAGAGCTTTGGGTGATGGTGGTCCTGAGGTGCTGCCCGCTCCTCTGCTGCAGGTCTCTGTGTACACAGTGCCAGAGAGGATCCACCAGGCTGGCTATGCCCTGGATGCTGCTGTCAGACTGCTGGAATTCTATGAGGACTACTTCAGCATTCCATACCCTCTACCTAAACAAGGCAAGTGTTCAGCCACACACTGAGTGCATCAGGACAGGGCTGAGCACAGGGGGAAATGGCACTTCAGATAAGGACAGGGACAGGTTGGGCTGGCAGGCTGTTGAACTGGATGCTTTGCAGAATTTCAGGACAGATTGAAAGTTTTTGTCCTCTGTGTAGAACTTCTTTTTCAAGAATGCTTTTGCAATTCCATTTTAAAGAGACCTCAGAAGTGTGTGTGATACATGTGGGACTGTGATGAGCAGGTGAGTGAGTTCTTTATTGAGTGAAATGTTACTAATACTGCTTTAATGTGTCATGATTTTTATTGGTGTTTTTTTCTAGATTTAGCAGCTATTCCTGATTTTCAGTCTGGTGCTATGGAGAACTGGGGACTGACCACGTACCGGGAGTCAGCGTTGCTGTATGACCCTGAAAAGTCCTCAGCATCTTCTAAACTTTGGACCACAAAGATAATAGCCCATGAGCTGGCTCATCAGGTGAGGTCTGGGGCACAACCAGGGGTCTGAATGGGCCTGCAGAGGGGTTTGGGTCAGAGGATCTTGGAGCTGCCAGCTGAAAACAGCTCCTTCAGCTCCAGGGAGCTCATCTGGGGATCACGTTGCTGCTGCAGGGTTGCTGGCAGGGGGCTGGAGCAGGGATGTGCTCAGCAGCACCAGGGTTAGCCCTTCAGATTCACTGCAGGCCACCACCAAGGCAGGAACAGAAGTTTTGGAAAGCTTTATGATGTCATCTGTGGCCCTCTTGCCAAACGTAGATTCTTGGACCATTCTTGGAAGCCAGTGGTTCAGCATTTTACCCTTATAATGAGAAAAACAGTGGATTTTCACAGAAAAAAAAGGTTCCTCAGAGCTCAGTGGTATACTATAAATGCAGTTTCATGCAGGTCAGCAGCAGCTTTTGTGATAAACTGTGTATTTAATTTCAGAAGCTTTTAATTTTATTTTTTTTTCCATTTTTCCCCAGTGGTTTGGCAACCTGGTTACCATGGAGTGGTGGAATGATCTGTGGTTAAATGAAGGGTTTGCAAAGTTTATGGAGTTTGTGTCAGTCAACGTTACCCATCCAGAACTGAGAGTTGTAAGCAGCAGTTACTGTTTTATTCTGTTATTAAATTAAGTCAGGATAAAGATCAAGTGGATTTGTGCTGTGAATTGCTTTCAAAATTCTACCTGAGAGGATTATCTGATGTTGACTGTGAAGGGTAGGAATGCTGATTTAATTGTGTTTTCAGGAACTGATGATGGAAGTTAATTATTGTTGTGAAAGTGTAATCTTTTCTAGAGACATTTAGACTTCCAAAAATGAAAATAAATTGTTTCATCTTATTTCCTCAATTAGGATCAGACTCAGAAACACTAAAATTCTCCAGTTAGCTTTAACTGAAGTCCAAAATATGAAATGTTCTACTAAAATGAGATGAACAATCCATCTAGGCAGATTTTTGCCATAGCCCTGGAGCAGAATGTTACAAGAGAAATTTGATTTTTTTCAATTTTTTTGTTTTTTAATTTGCTTTATGGCTACTGACCACTCTGTTATCAAACTCTTGGAAGGTGCAGGTGTCTGTCTTTCTGGAGTTATTTTTAAGCCTCACCAGTTCAACTATTTAGAACCACAGAACCACAGGCTGGTTTGGGTTGGAAGGAACCCTTAGGAGTCATCCAGTCCAAGCCCCTGCCATGGGCAGGGACATCTTCAACCAGATCAACTAATTAGGTTAATTTAGAACACTAGAACTCAGTTGGCTCTCTGAATCAGTGTTTTGGGGGGGATTTTATTCTCTGGAATAAAAAGAGATGTTTTTCTTACCTTGTGTGATGTAAAGGTCATGTGGAACGGGCTGGGAAGTGAACAAACAGGGATTGCTGTGGTTTCTGAATTCAGCAATAATATTTGGGTTTGCCTTCTATTAGGAAGACCATTTCCTAAGGAGATGTTTTGATGCCATGGTAGTGGATTCCTTAGATTCATCACATCCCATATCTACTCCTGTGGAAGATCCAGCCCAGATTTTAGAAATATTTGATGAAGTTTCTTATGAGAAGGTAAAATACATAAGTGCTACTGATTCCAGATGTGCTGCCTGTGCTGTGTTTGACTGATTTCACCCCAAAACAGAAGATGTCCCTGACACATATTAATGGCTTTGTGAATTATTGAATAATTCCCTGTCCAAAACACCTGGGTGGACTCAAGGGGCAGTGTCCTTTTCCATTTCCAGAGGGGAAATATTTACTCCTTCTATGTGTTCTGTATCAATTTAGGCTTTAAAACATTTTTTTGTTCTTAACCCAAGGTGCATTTTTCACTGGAGCATTGTCTGGTGCTGGCTTGTATTGCAATTTAAAGGAATAATAACATAAGATAGTCAATCAGTGATGTTTTTTAAGAGTTATGATCATGGAAGATCAAAGTATTGTTTCAGTGTGTGTATGTATCTGTGTATATAACCCAGTTACCTTTTTAATCAGGCAAACATGCAAAAGTGAACTCTGATGAAGATCAGTGAAATTTATTTTTCTGAAACAAGCATCCTGCCAGCTAGGGAGTATTCTGTAAACACTTTGTCACCTTTTTTCTTTTTGTTTTTCCCAGGGATCTTGTGTATTAAACATGCTGAGGGACTACCTGACTGCTGATGTGTTTAAAGCTGGGCTTGTGCAATACCTGCAGAAATACAGCTATCAGAATACCAAAAATGAAGATCTGTGGAACAGCATGACAAATGCAAGTATTCCTTATTATCTTTTTTTTTTTTTCTTCAAATTTCATAACTTCTCATGATCAGTGTGCATCCCTAATGTGCTACCAGACTGTGACCAGTCCTTGCAATAATGGCAGCAAAGAGAGGTGCCCAGTTTGTTTCTTTCTCCCCTTTCAGATTTGCCCTACTGAGAAAAGTGAACTGCAAAGTGGTGGTTTCTGCAGAAGCAGCCAAGAGTCAACTTCAAATGCAGTAAGCATCAGCTTTTTCACCCATCTGTGTTTGGGAGTGGTGGACACCTGTCTGTGCCCCCTCACATCCCTCTTCACTCCTGTCTTTTTTCTAACCCTTGCTGACAACCAGCACTGGACTCAAGGAGAGGCTCTTGATGTGAGGGCAATGATGGACACGTGGACACTGCAAACAGGATTTCCCCTGGTGACAGTGACAGTGAGGGGGAAGAACATCCATCTGCAGCAGGAGCACTACAGGAGGGGAGCAGATGCTCCTTCATCCACAGGGTAAGCAGAATGGGGCACCCCAAACAAAGCTTCTTATGGAATGCTCCCCAATCTGTATGGCTGAGAGTCCTCCCTGTGCATCTCAGGGATCACAGGATGGTGCCAGGGGTGGGAAGGGAGCTCTGGAGATGATGGATTCCAACCCCCCTGTCCCAGCAGGATCCCCCAGGGCAGTCCCACAGAACACATCCAGGAGGGTTGGAAAGGCTCCAGAGAAGGAGACTCCAGAACCTCCATGGGCAGCCTGGGCCAGGGCTCCCTCAGCCTCACAGCCAAGGAGTTCCTCCTCATCTTGAGGTGGAATTTCCAATGGCTTCAGCCCCTGATCCCTTGTCCTGTTCCTGGGCACCCCTGAACAGAGATTGTCCCCTTCCTCTTGCCCCCCAGCCCTCAGCTAGTGATGGACATTCAGCAGATCCCCTCTCAGCCTTCTCTCCTCCAGCCCCAACACCCCCAGGGCTCTCACTCTTTCTTCCCAGCAGAGATGCTCAAGGCCCTTCAGCACCCTCCCAGCTCTCCATGGGACTCTCTCCAGTAGATCCCAGTCTCTCCTGAACTTGGGAGTCCCAAACTGGATCCAGGATTCCAGGTGTGAGAGGGGATCTAGGAGAACCCCCTGGATCTGCTGGGGACACTTTTCCTGATGCCCCCCAGGATCCCATTGTCCCTCTGGGCCACCAGGACACGCTGCTGTCCCATGGAGAATTTACTGTCCATTAAGAATCCAAGGTTTTTCTCCATGGAGGGGCTTTCCAGCAGGATGTCCCCTCATCTGTATTGCTGCCTCTTCTTCCATTCATGTTTTTTCACTAAACCAAGCACTTCTGTTTTACAACAGGAATTTGTGGCACATCCCACTGACCTACATCACCAGCAAATCTGGCACTGTTCAGAGATTTCTGATGACAACTAAAGCAGGTAATTTATTTGACTAATAGATGATTAACTTGCTCAGAGTTTGTTTTGCAAGCCTTCTAGTTATGCAGGTTGGGTTTTTTTTTTTTTTCCAAAAGGGGAACTGGAACTACTGGTACCTGAGAAGCAAATTTTTGACAGCTCAATAATGTTGCTGTAGCAATCCCTTGATATATTCAGAAACTGTGTTACTGTGTTCTTTAAACCACGGGGATGAGAGTAAAAGTATTATTTGGTGTAGCACTAGGATGTGTTAGCATCAAAAAAGGAGTTACCTTTTTGTTTCCAGATGTCATGATCCTTCCTGGAATGGTGAACTGGATTAAATTCAATGTGGACATGAATGGGTATTACCTCATGCACTATGAAGATGATGGGTGGGACCGCCTGATCAACCTGCTGAGGAGGAACCACACAGTAATTAGCAGCAATGACAGAGCAAGCCTCATTAACAACATATTCCAGCTTGTGAGGTAAGGCCAGCTCTGGAAAACAATACAAACTGCTGAGGGGGGAAGAGCTGAGCATGTGTACAGTTTTCATGAGGTCAGACCATGAGCAGACCATGAGGATGTTCTCTTCTTGCTTACAGCAACATACACTCAATGTTTCTCTCTGCTGCAGTGGATTTATCCAAGCCTAATTAGTGAAGAATGTCATGTTTGATCAAGACAGTGAAGGGTGACACTGTGAAGTGATGGGTTGGGGTGATGACTTTACACCAGATGGCAGCAGGGCTGCTCTGGGTCTCTGTGTGGGCAGCAGAAGAAAGGTCTCAGTGTGATAGAGGAGGGCTCAGAGTGCTCAGCATGTTCAGAAGTTGGAGAGGAAAAGAAGGGACAATGAGAGATGGAAACTGGGCCCATCAGAGTCCAGTCTGTGGTGGGTGCTGGAACGTGCAGAGGAGGCAGATGAACAAGGACACGGGAGAGTCTGTGCAGGGTGCTGACCTGGGAAGGCAGCAGAAAAGAAGTTTTGCAGTGAAAAAGTGACCAGGGAGAGTGATAAAAGACTTGTTCCACTTTCTGTGCTTGCTCTGGGAAGAAATCAGTGAGGTGTGTCCTGCCAGGAAGAGAGGACAGTGAAGAAGCAGCTGGGATTGTTGCTTTGAGGTTCATTGCAGGCCAAATATCTCCATGTTGATCTGGAAAGGTGTTGCTGAAGGAACAGCCTTGGCTGCTGGATCCTTGGGCATCTCTGTGGTTTGTAGAGCAAAACTGGTAGTGCAGGGAGAGCAGGAGGGAGAGGACACAGTGCCTTGGGCTGAGAGATGGAGGGAAATGTCAGTCTTCCTGAACCATGCTCCTACAGTCCATTTCCTGCCCCCAAGATTCATATTAGGTTTCACAGAATCACAGACTGCTAGGGGCTTCATAGCTTGTGTAGCTGTTCCGTCCCATTTCACTTCAAAAACTGAAGTGAAAAGGGATTTGGAAATATCTTCACTCTTTGCTGTCTGCATAGATTCCTGGAAAAATTGCTTGGCTTGGGTTTTATCTTGAATTAAGCCTCTTATGATATTTGTATCATTTAGTATCATTAGATATTTATATCATTAATATCCTTAGTTTAATGATAACTTCACCCCCTCTTTTCCACTTCCTTTAGAATAAAAAAAATGCCAATTTCCAAAGCTTTTGATTTGACTCTGTATCTGAAACACGAGAGGGAAATGATGCCTGTGCTCCAAGGGATGAGCGAGCTGGTTCCCATATACAGGCTGATGGAGAGGAGGGAGGTGGATGGTGTGGAAAAAGAGCTACAGGTGACATTTTTAAGTACCTAGAACACCCTAACCCTGCCTTGCCCCCCTGTGCAATGCTCTTTAAAGCAGCTCTGTGTTTCAGGAGTATTTAATCAGCCTGTTCAAGGGGCTGGTGGATGAGCAGCCGTGGAGTGAGGAGGGCTCAGCGTCAGAGCGGCTGCTCAGGGACTCTCTGCTGCTCTTTGCCTGTGTGCACAGGTACCAGCCCTGCCTGGACAGGGCCAGAGGATTCTTCACAGAGTGGCAGAAATCCAATGGAACCTTCAGGTCTGTCCTACAGCTGTTGGCTGCTTTTGATAATGCTCCTTCTCTCTTAATGAGATGATTTCTGAGAAGAGATGAAACATCATTCCTCTCTGTGCCCTGAAACTCCTCAGGTTTGAACCTTGGGGCTTTAGCTTGAGTTGGGTGCTCATACATCATCCCACAACATGGGTTGTTACAAATGTTCTGAAAAGTCAAAATAACAGGTATCCCCTCACTTATGTGTCTGCTGGCTGACTTGTGCCAGTTGAAAAAAACAAGTAACATCTGTTCCTGAGCTTCACTCTGGTTTTGTTCCTTGTCATGATGTAAGATCTCACTAAAACAACACCCCAGAAGAATGTCTCTGAGACATTCTTGTTCTGGGCAGGCAAAAGAAGACCATCCTGGGTTGTGACCAGGTATAGCTCTGAGAGGAATTCACAGAGATAAAGAAGAGGAAAACAAAAAAGAGGGGGGAAAAAAAGAAAAAAAAAAAAAAAAAGAAATTATGTCTAGTCTTTGTAGAAGTCATTTCAAAGGCAGGAACAATACTGAGATATTTAACTGTTTCCCAGGCAGAGGGATCACTTTCTAATGCCCAGGAGCAACATTTCAGGATGGATTGTCTGCTGTGGCAGTGATGTGGCTGTGTTTCTACACACACCCCTAAACATGAGGGGGAGAGTGACCTGGTGCTGTCTGTGTTGTAGGGTGCCAGCAGATGTGAAGACAGCTGTGTATGCTGTAGGAGCTCAGACACCTGAGGGCTGGGATTTCCTCCTCAGCAAGTACCAGCTCCACACCTTCAGTGCAGAGAAGGAGAAGATGGAGCTGGCCCTGTGCCTCAGCAGAAGTCAGGACAAGCTGCAGTGGTGAGTGGGAATCACCTTGTGGGACAGCTCTTGAACACTGAAAACAAGAACTACAATTATTCAGAGTCTTCTTTCATGGCTTTTGAGTTCCATGATGTGTAAAATGCTTTACAGAGGTCACACAGTGGCTGCACCTCCTCATGTCTGAGTTCTCTTGTGCTGCAGAATTTGCAGTAGCAAATGGGGACAAAACAGAATCCAGGAGGTGCTGAGATAGATGATCTTTGGCTGGCAGACACGTCTGTGCTCACTAGGAACATGTCTGCATCTCTCTTAAAAGCTGGAGGTTTCCTTGAGCACCATTGAGGTTTTCAGCTCTTCCCTTCAAACCTTTGCCTCCTGTGCACCCAGTTCCTGATGTCTGGACACAGCTCTGGCTGGGTTTCTTATTAATTTTTGTACTCCAGCTGATCACTCTGTTGCTAATTACTCTTTGCTCAGGTGCTGTTTGCACACCTGAGTTGTGAGCAGCACTTACAGGCCTGAACTTTCCACTGACAGTGTAGAACAAAACCTCTCTTAGGGAGGGAGGGGGAGGCTCTCATCTGTTTGGGAATTCTGAGTACAAGTGGAATGCAGCCTGTGTTTTATCCTTACTGCTCAGAACACCAGGGTCACCAAGTAACTGTGCTTGTGACAGCAGGAGAAATGGGGAAGATGGATGTGGCTGAGGAGCACGTCATGAAAAGCTGGCAGTGACCCAGCAGAAGTGCTCTGCCAGCTCCTCTAGAAATGTCAGCTCTCAGTGGTACCAAATACAAAGGGGAAGAGGAATTTTCAGCTTTATCTGCTGGTGTGAACAACTTCCATGTCTCTCATTCTCAGGCTGATGGATCAAGGTCTGGGTGGTGATGGTATCATAAGAGCTCAGGATCTTCCACACATTATTGTACTTGTTGCCAACAACCCCTCTGGACATCACCTAGCTTGGACCTTCCTAAAAGAAAACTGGGACAAACTTATAGAAAAGTAAGGAATATAAGTTGATTTGCTGCTCTCTCTATCCAAGTGTACTTTAAAACTCTGTTTACAAGAACATGTTTTCTGATTATAGGTCGCTCTTTGTTGTTTGTTTGTTTTTTGCCAGGTTTGGACTGGGTTCCAGTTCCATTGCAAACATTGTCACTGGGGTGACCAAGTGCTACTCCACCAGGTCACAGCTTGCAGAGGTGAGAACTCAGATCCTGCTTGTAAAAAAGTAGCTGTAGTACAACTGAAAGGAGAATTTGGATTAAATCTGGGAAGAGCACAAAGACAGGGTAGAAAATATTTGTTTCAGCAGTGAGCTTGGACTGTGAGAGTTTGCCAAAGCTTTCATGGCTCAGCAGCCTGTCCCAGGATTTTCTGCCCACTCTGGAAAGTAGTGAGGAAGAAGAAGGAGAAAGAAGAAGAAGGAGAAATGCTGAAGGACAGTAAGAAATACACCAGGAAATACACATTTCTCCATGTTCCTGGATGTTGTATATGATTTTGTCTTCTTTTTCCATACTGTCAATGGAAAAAAAATACAAACTGCCATTAAATGTGCACATTGACCAAGTCAATCTTCTTTTCAGAAGATGCTGCTTCTGGTGCCAGTTTAAAGCTTTGTGTTGTTTTTCTTAACACATCCCTAAGTAATGCAGCCCTACTTGATGTGAAGGGACAGAGGGAGCATCTCGTTCTTTCAAGCTTTGTTCTCAAATCCAGCAACTCCCTTCCTCATGCCCTGGATCTTCCTTTTATTTTGTGTCTTTGCATCTTGTACTTGTCAAACCAAATTACACAATATGTATACATCTATACAGGATGTATAGAAGGATGTACAGCCTCTGCATCTTTTGTTTAAGCACCTGTCTGCCAGCTCCAGCCTGAGGTTAAGTTTCCACTATGAGCCTTTTGATCAGGACTGCCTCTTTGGGGAAAAAAAATGAGGAAAACACTTCCAGCAGAATTCGGGGATTTAGAAACAGCCTCCAGGGTTCCCATGTGCTTCAAGAATCACTCTTAATGGCTTTTTACAGAATAATTTGCAATGTAATCCTCCTTGGCTTGTGGGATACAGGCTGTCTGTGAAAACTATCTGTAAACTATGAAATGTTTCTTTAAAACTGCTCTTGGGAAAGGGGTGGGAGGGAAAAGGGGTGGAAGAGCCAAGGTCATGTTCATAGATCAGCTGCTGGTCTCGTGTGTACCTGAGAGACATCTCTGCCTCTTCATCAACTCTTCTGTCGTGTTTGTTTTCCAACAGGTCAGGGAATTCTTCAGCTCTCTGGAGGAGAAGAGTGCAGGGCTTCGCTGTGTCCAGCAAGCTGTGGAAACCATTGAGCACAACTTACAGTGGATGGACAGAAACCTGGAGGAAGTCAAAACGTGGCTGCGAAAAAAACATCTGTAAATCAAGGCTTCTTGGTAATGTTTGTCAGGAACGACCAAAAAGCACTGGAAAGCTGTGAAAACTCAGGGCTGGAGGGTCAGCTCAGCTGTATAAGCTACTTCAAAAAAAAGGAGCTGTGAGGCAACTGAATCACAGAATTGTTTGGAAAAGACCTTCAGTATCCTCGAGTCCAACCATAACCTCTCTCTACCAACTCTACCCCATGTCCCTCATCCCCACATCCCCAGGCTCTGAAACCCCTCCAGGGATGATGGGGACTCCAGCCCTGCCCTGGGCAGCCTGGGCCAGGCCCTGACAACCCTTTCCAGGCAGAAATTCTTCCCCAGCTCCAACCTAAACCTCCCCTGGCACAACTTGAGTTGTGCCAAAAGTTCCTCTTGTCCCATCCCTTGTTCCTTGGGAGCAGAGCCCGACCCCCCCTGGCTCCAACCTCCTCTCAGGGGGTTGCAGAGAGCCACAAGGTCTCCCCTCAGCCTCCTCTGATCCAGGACCCACAGATTTGTGCCCTAAATGCTGCTCAGTCCTTTTCCCCCCCCAAGCTGAGACCAGGAACGTTGTTCCATGAGCTGAGGTGTGGGAGCAGCTCCCTGCTGGAGCTCTGCGGTGTGCTCTGTCCCAGGAGCAGCAGATCCAGGGGAACAGAACCAGGAGAAAATTCCCACCTGCCAGTGGTGTCCCTGCTGCAGCTCTGACACTGATGTGTGCACAAAGCCACAGCTCCACCTGCCCCATCCTCACCCTTTTATGCTTCCTGATTTTTTATTTTCAGGGGTGCAGCTCAGATCAGTTCCATCATTAAGCACCCCCTGACTGTAATTAGCAGCTGTGCCCCCTGTCCTGCAGCCCCCCAGGCTGGGGTGGCCGTGGTGGTGTCAGTGCTGGGGCAGGGGGGACACTGCTGCCCCTCTGTCCCCTCTGTGCCACCCCCCTGCAAGCTCTGCTCAGCTCCTCCTGAAAATGCTTTGCCTGCACTGGGAATATTCCTGTGATTTTAGGTGACTCCTGCAAAGAAACAACACAGATGTTGTGTGCAGGAAAAAAAAATAAAAATTGTACTTTAGCCAATGACCCATGGGTTTGTTTTAGCAGGAATTTTTGCTTTTAATTTCCCCTTTTTAGCCTAATTGAAATGCAGCTGCTGGCACAAGTGCTCTTTGCCACTGAAAAGGACAGAGTCACAGTGACCTGTGGGGTGATAACAACTGATAGCCTGAAGGAGAGAAGCTGAATATTGTGTGCTTGGCAGGGACAGCTGTGTGAGAAAGCCAAGTCAGAATCTGAGAGATGGGGTTTTTGGTGGAGAGTTGATTTATTTTGTCTTGTAACAAGCAGTTCTCAACAGCCTTCTCCATTTACCTGCACCAAACCTTTATTTCTCTGCTGAACATTTTTTTTTTTTAAGTAACTAATTACCACATGAATTAAATGCATTCAGTTCTTGACTTTTACAACCCTGCTCTTGACACAAATCCACAGGGTTTATTTCCTCTGCAACCTCAGTTTCCCCACAGGAACAACTGAAGCAGCCACAAACTCTTGAGCAGAGGTCAAGATGCACAATCTGCAGGACAATGAATGTCCTGGAGTCACCCCAAGCTCCTGACTCTGCCTTGCTCTTCTCTCAGCTACAAATTCTGCCTGCCCAAGGAGCTGAGCTCTGCTTTGTTAGACCTCTAAAAGGCTGAATCCTGCTCTTGAGAGAAAAGTTTTTGATAAAATACCATTTTTTTTCAGCCACATATCCTGTTTTACACCAGGTGTTGTGTATGGGGCAGCTGGAAAGCTGAGCAGGCCGAGCACCATGTGTACATTTTCTGCTGTTTCTGCTGTTGTTGACTGTTGCTTGCAATGATGTTTTCAGAACTGAAAAGGCAATTGGTTAAAAAAAATAAATTTTTTACATGATTCTAGTTAAAATACTTCATTTGCCTCGTTTTGCACAGTGTGGTCAGCAGTAACCTGCATTCCTCTTTTCTCCCTGCTGTAAATGCTACACCTTCAGTTTCCCAACTCTGGGGAAAATGATGTTGTATTCCTGGTGTGCCACAGCCCCTTTCTTGCTCTCCCCCCTTAACTGAGGGGCTTAATTAATTAATTGGCTTAGTTAGCCACCCATGCACTGGAGCCCTCCCTGCAGAACAGAGGGAGTGCCACAAGCAGGTGTGTGAACACCACTCACCTCAGCACAGGAGTTCTGTTGCTCTGAGCTGTGTGAGCTGACACCACCAATAAACACTTCATGATATTTTGTGTCACAGAACCAGAAATTCCCCTCCTCAGCCCAGAGAATCCCAGCGGGTCAGGGGTGGTGGGCAGGGTACTCACACCCCAATTCCTCCTTCACCTGGGAACCACTGCTGATCATTTGTGCATTGCACATTTCAACTAAAATTATAACTGCACTTTCTCAGCACAACTGAGAATATATTCAATATCTTCATTGAAGATATTGTTCAATATCTTCAATACTGTTCATTATCTTCATTGATGATTAAGATGAGGGGATTGAGTCCATCATCAGCAAATTCACAGGTGACACCAAGCTGGGGGGAGTGTGGATCAGCTGGAAGGCAGGAGGGCTCTGCAGAGGGACCTGGACAGACTGGAGAGTTGGGATGATCCCAAGGGGATGAGGTTCAACATTCCAAGTGCTGGGTCCTGCACTTTGGCCACAACAACCCCATGGGGAGCTCCAGGCTGGGCACAGAGTGGCAGAAAGGGACTTGGGAGTCTGGATTGCCAGGAACTGCTGAACAGGAGCCAGCAGTGTGGCCAGGTGGCCAAGAAGGCCAATGGCATCCTGGGCTGGCTCAGGAACAGCGTGGCCAGCAGGTCCAGGGAAGGGATTCTGCCCCTGTGCTCAGCTCTGGTGAGGCCACAGCTTGAGTCCTGTGTCCAGTTCTGGGCCCCTCAGCCCCTCAGGAAGGAGACTGAGGTGCTGGAGCAGGTCCAGAGAAGAGCAAGGAGGCTGTGAAGGGATCCAGCAGAATTGCTGTGAGGAAGGGCTGAGGGAGCTGGGGGTGTTGAGGCTGGAGAAGAGGAGGCTCAGGGGAGACCTCATCACTCTCTCCAACTCCCTGAAAGGAGGTTGGAGCCAGGGGGGGGTTGGGCTCTTTTCCCAGGCAACTCTCAGCAAGACAAGAGGGCACAAAGGGTCTCAAGTTGTGCCAGGGGAGGTTTAGGTTGGAGATGAGAAAGAATTTTTCTGGAGAGGGTGCTCAGGCATTGGAATGGGCTGCCCAGGGAAGTAGTGGATTCTCCGTGTCTGGAGCTATTTAAAAATAGACTGGATGTGGCACTCAGTGCCATGGTCTAGCAACCACAACGGTGGTAAAAGGGTTGGACTCGATGATCTCTGAGGTCCCTTCCAACCCAGCCCATTCTATGATTCTATGAACTGCAGCTTTCTGGACCCCTGATGCTTACACCCGGACCCTCCAGCTGCTCCCCTGCACCCCACAGGTTCAATCTGCTCCCCGTTCACGGGGACACAGCTTGGAAAAGCAAAGGGAGGGAGGGAAAAACCCTCCTCATCATGAGTTCCATCAGGCTGTGAGGGCCTGGGTGAAGTGCTGCTGACAATTTTACAGGCTGATTTTTTTAAACACAATCTGTTCAGTTTCAGTACGTGAGTGTTTGGGGTTTTTGATTTCTTGCTTTTCCTCTGAAGATCACTGATTTCTCCTTCAGTTCAGGTGGCAGGGGTAACAAATGCAAAGGAGCAGCAGGATGCCTTCTTAAAAACTTTTATTAGTGTGACACAGGTTCTCAGCACAGACTGCACAGTACAGTCAAGAAAAGTCTAAAATATCCCCAACTTAAATCTCCAGGCTGTCTGTCTGTCTGTCTGTCTGTCTGCAAGGCTGTGGTGTCAGTGCAGGCACTGCCATCACCTCCCTCTGCAAGCCACGGGAGGTGCAAGGTGTGCAAGGATGTTCTGCAGGTGGCAGAGGGGACACACGGGGAGGAGGCACCTGGAGGACCTCAGCCCCATCACCTGCAGCCCCAGGACAGGTTCCTCCTCCTGCCTGGTCTCCCACAGAGCAGCTGAATGTCTGACATTGCTCCTGGAGGCATTTTCTGCCCTGTTCCTCCTGCATTCCCTTCTGGAGCACCAGGAACAGGAGCAAGGACCAGAACCAGTGCAAAATTTAATTTTTTTTTTTTTTTCTTTTTTTAAGAAGTCCTCCTGGTAGACCCAAACTCCTCCTCTTTGATCTCTGCTAAAGCTCATGCACTTTTCCTGATTTCCTCTGTGATGGGAAGGGGTGTCATAGTTACACCAGGGTTTGTGTTTGTTCAGCCCAGGAGACTCCTGAAATTATGCAGTAACAGCACAGATACGATTGGAAATAAAAAAAAATAATCAAAGCACACTAAAATCCTCATCTGCTGTGTTTTTGCTGTTTTAACTAGGCTTAAGGCAGCATCTAAAATACCTGTTTTGTTTCTAGGTGTGTCTGATGAAGCAGTTCACCCCCAGCCCCCCATTCAGCCACCCACAGTCACCTGTGGTTCCCCAGGAGCAGATGAGGTGAGCTGAGGGTGCCCAGAGCTCCTCATGCAGTCCCTGCAGGGTTAAACATGCTAGCACATACAAACCCTTCTGGAGAGCTACAGGCACTATGTGGAGATTATGTGCAAAAGGCTGCAGAGGTGTGTTTTTAGTTTGTGGTTTTTTTTTTGGCATTGCTATTCACTTATCAAGTATATTTTTTGCAAATATAAAGCATTCTTTCTCTCTGGAAACTGAAAAAAATTTACAAAATATGAGTATAATAAACTGAGTGGCTAGGGAAAAGAAAAAAAAAACACCTTAGCCTTACTATTGGGAAGAAAAAAGAAAGTAAGAGAAAAGTCCAGCAATTATCAAGTGTACAAAAACCACCCAGAATTAGCCACGTGACTTTTGCTTCAGCTTTTGTTCTTCAGGAATCCAACAACAAACAGAAGAGGTTTTATACACTGCACCAAGATCCTGGCAAGGGGAAAGAGAAAGAAAAATAAATTTCAGTGCTTAGGTTAATTTTTTGGGAAAAAAATAAATCACAAAATAAATGTAGGAACAACTATCAGAAAGCTAAGTCCCTCTCCTTCCCATGCCAGGATACTCCCCAAGTGAAGCACCTTTACCAACCATCTAAGTGTGGTAGCATGAGTGCTTCCATGCTACTGGTGATGATGATGAACAATCCCAATTAATTAGTCTTACATTAAGGGTGTGATGAAGCTGAACACGAAGCAGCAGAGGAACACATGCAGGGAGGGAGCTGAATTTCTGCCAGCAGAGCAGAGGAACTGGCTCTACCTGAGGGGCTTCACCTCTGCTCTGGATGCTGCTCCTGAACTATCCTGGTGCAGAAATAATGGCACAGCTGACTCTGGGTCCCAGAGACAGAAAGCTGCTGGAGATGTGCTTGGTCTGTAAAATGCCCCTCTGGGGAAGCAGGGTCATGCCTTGAGTTTCATGCACCTGGAGGAATTTAACTACATGGAGTAATTCTGCACCAGTCCTGTCCCAGGGGGAGTGAGGCCCTGTCTGGCTGGGGCTCACAGCACTGAAGTTCTGAGTGATTTGCTCTCTAACAATCTCTCTCCCTGTGACCTGGGTCAGCTACAAGACTGGCCACAGCAGTGAGGTTCAGTGGCAGGAGTGTGATTGCTTGGTGTAAGCTCAGAGGACAAGGAACCCTCACCCACTTTAACGTTTAGCTTGTTTTCTGCTTCTCAGATTTGCTGCTGGAGGACTGTCCCCTTGCCTAGAGAGAAGCACAAGAGAACAAGAAACTGTCAGTGAAGCTGAAATCTGAAATAAAAGTGACAGACACTCATCAGCAGTCACAGCTCAGACATCATTACCATCCCTGCTGGAAACACAGACAGCTGACAGCAGCAGTGTTTGTCACTCTCCCACAACACTCACTGAAGCTTCAGATGAAGAATTCTGGGGCTGACTTCTCCACATCCTACTCCTCAGCATCCTTTTACCCATGCCAGTGATCCCATCACTACTCAGAGCATTCCAAAGATCCATCCTTCTGAAGAGGAGTCAAGGACTCCCCAAGTTTTACATCAGAAAGTGAAAGACTGTTCTGTTGCTACACAAAAGGCAGTTTCATAATCAATGAAACTTTCTGAGGACATTTACAGGCCTGTGATGTGACTCCTAAATCATCCTGAGGAGGAGGAATGAGGAGTCTGTAGAGCATTCACTGACCTCTCTGCAGAAGACCACACTTGCTTTAAAAGAAGCACATTTTAGCCCCCATTAACTAAAACTTTCCCTTGAAACAGACAGGTGCTTTTGTCCCATGTGGACTCCTACAAAAAAATACCAGCCTACTGATGCAGAGTTCTCCCAAAAGTAGTATCTGTGTCAGATGAACCCAAAACCCCTCTGCTCATCTGCCATGCTTATCCTCTATGGTCACCATGTCTGCCTCATCATCACCCATCTTTGTTTTTACCGTTTTAGGGTCTTTGGGTTTTCCTTTTTCCTTTGGGGTTGGTTTCGTGGTGATGGCTTCCTTCCCACTTTTGTCCTACACTCCAAAGAAAAAAAATAATTACAGTTACAAACAGAACAGAGAATGGATGCCTCCTGCTTTGACACCTGCCATTAAATGTTATTCTAAATCTGGTAAGGTGGGAGAGGGAAGATCCAAGCTGGAATCTGGAGAATTGTTTAATTCTGAGGAGACTGGGGCACCAGAAAGCATGAACAGGTAAAAAAAATCTATTCTATATGGGCAGACCTTGTGTTTAATGCAAAGTGGTGACTTTGCAGCAGCAGACTTAGCTCAGAAGCTCATAGCTAAACTAAAGCAGCCAAACACCAATATTTTGCCTTAAGCTGTCTGAGTATTGGGTGTCCAGGTCAGCACTGGGGGAAACTCTGCAGTGGTCAGAAGAGCTCTCTGGACACAAAGCTGCTGCCTCCAGGAGTTAATCTGATTTGAACTTCACTTTCAAAGCTGCTGCTTCTCTGCCCCCCAGGAGAGGAATGAACATAACATAAAAGCACAGATAATCATCAGCAGCATCCTAAATATGGAAAAATTATCATCTGCTCTTGGTAATTGGGTGCCTCATAGAACAAGCTTAAGGAATCTAAGGCAGAACCTGACTTGGGAACTGGTTTTGCTTCCACAGCCCAAGGGATGCAGCTTTTGGCTGCTGGTACATTGGTTTGTTCAGGGATCTTTTGAGCCTTGCTTTGTCTTTCTCCCTGCAGGAAGCAGCCAGGTCACTCCTGCAGGAACAAAACAAAGGCAGGGATGGGCTGGGAGGAGTCAGCAGGTGATGGGACACAAGGGCAGCTGCTTCTCTCACTGCCCCATCCCTCTGCCTGCAGGTGTGACCAGGGAATGGGACAGCACACTTCTCACACACAGGGTGAGAAAGCAAATGGCTAGCGAGAGGGGATTACTGGTTGGGGCTTTTTTCTAAAAAGATGCTCAAGCTGGTTAAGAAGTTCAGGATTTTTTGCATCTGCCAAGATGGAGTGCCACGGTGGACATGACAGAGCCACACAAGTCCTCTCCATCTGCCCATGCTCAGCTAACAAAAAGCAGAAATCATGTCTGGCTGTGACCCTTCTGTGCCATGTGGACCAGACCTCAGTCCCCTCCTGACACACCAGGGCATCTCCAGCTTGATGCATCTTCCACACTGCACACAGTGCTGGGAAAAGTCTGACAGAGGTTTCCCAGATGTGTTTAAGAGGAGTATGTGCCAAAGAGGAGCTCTCTGTCTCCTGAATACACCTCTCCAGTCCATTTATTTCTCATTTTCCCTGCCAGCTCTACAAGTTTCCCTAACACACTCCAACTCTTTTCTACTCCTAGCACTTCTCTCTGCAGAACCCTCCTGAACTGTCTCAGTTTCAGCCTCCAGCTATTGCTAGGCACTGAATGCAATCACTGAAGAAGGATTTCTTGGCCTCTCTACATTTTTGAACACTGTGACTTATACAAAAAACACTACAATTCTGTTAGACTCTGAACACCACAAACCTTCTTTCAAATATTTAGAACACAGCAAAGTGCATCAAACTTCCATTACAGAGGTAAGGCAATCCCAGCATCTTCCAAAATGTAAACCTAAACTAAGTACTGCAAAGAAAAGTGAGGAACTTTTCAGAGTACCCAAAACCTGTGTATCTGGCAAATTATTAGCAGTAAATGTCCTACCTTTGAGTGCTGTGGTGGGGCAGGAGCCTTTTCAGGAGTATCAAAGTCACCTGACAGGGCATCAATAGCTGCAGAGTCATCTGTAGGCTTCTGAAATCATAGAATCCTAGAATGGGCTGGGTTGGAAGGGACCTCAGAGCTCATCAAGTCCAACCCTTGATCCACTCCTGCTGCAGTTCCCAGCCCATGGCACTCAGTGCCACATCCAGGCTCTTTGGAAAGATCTCCAGACACGGAGAATCCACTACTTCCCTGGGCAGCCCATTCCAATGCCTGATCACCCTCTCCAGAAAGAAATTCTTTCTCATCTCCAACCTAAACCTCCCCTGGCACAACTTGAGACCCTGCCCTCTTGTCTTGCTGAAGTCAGACAACAGGCAGAGTCCCCACATTCACATTAGTGTTTCAGGAATTTGTGTCTGCTTTAATTATCTCTTTCTCAAGAACTAAAAACCAAAACACACCTGAGACCTACAGAGGTTAGAACAGATATGTGTATCTGAGGTTTCCAAGAGACACCATTTACCTGAACACTGGACCTTAACACTCACAGGGTCACTGTGCATGAAGCTGTGGTTACAGGCACAGAATATTGTGGTTACACAGGTTTTGCTGTCACACTGTGACTGTTATCTGCTGCATTCAGTGGCATTTATGAGGACTGGCAATGAATCACTCTGAGCCTACGATGACACAACTTGGAAAACAGGAGCAGAGCAAGAGACAAAGAACAAGAACACCACCACGTTACCTTTTTTCCTTTCTGCTTCCTATTATCCTCAGCTGTTGCCTTTGCTGGGTTCCCCTTGGGAAGAAGAATGATTTTGAACTGGTCAGATTAAGTTTTAATACACAAGAGCTTTAACCTGACAGTGGGAGGTGACAGATACCCAGGAAGCTGCTCTGCTCTGAGCTGATTTCTTTATTGCCCATTTCTTTTATTGCCCAGGTGCTGTCATGCTCTGCTCTCTACACTCTGACCACCCCTGATACCAACTCTCTCTCCTACTGGAAAAACACTTTCCTGACCCATAGATGATCAATCCCACTGCTGTCAGAGAAGTCACTGGCTCCAGGGAATGGCCTTTTCACAGGCCTTTAGGCAAACCACACAGGTAATACCTGTACATACACTTTGCTCCCCAAAACTGGAATTAAAGTACTTTGAAGTAATAGCATTGACCCCCACAGATGCTGGCATCTCCTGTTGTAGAGCAGGCTACAAAGCCAAGCTGCTGAAGGGACACACACAATTATTTCTCCTGGTTTGATGGAGCACCTGAAACCCTGAGACACTCTGTGGGATCTGTAAATCTGATAAATTTGATTGCTATTGGCTGGGTCAAAGTGAAATACCTGCTCTGATTGCTCAATTAAAAAAAGAAAATAAAAGGAAAGAAAAGGAAAGGGAAGGGAAGAAAAGAAGGGAGAAGGGAAGGGAGGAAAAGAAGGGAAAAGGGAAGGGAGGAAAAGAAGGGAAAAGGGAAGGGAGGAAAAGAAGGGAAAAGGGAAGGGAAGAAAAGAAGGGAAAAGGGAGAAGGAGAAGGAGAAGGAGAAGGAGAAGGAGAAGGAGAAGGAGAAGGAGAAGGAGAAGGAGAAGGAGAAGGAGAAGGAGAAGGAGAAGGAGAAGGAGAAGGAGAAGGAGAAGGAGAAGGAGAAGGAGAAGGAGAAGGAGAAGGAGAAGGAGAAGGAGAAGGAGAAAAGAAAAAAATACCTATTTTAAAAATTAAATTAGATGCATGCAAGGATAAACTGAGCTACTCTATGTATGGTGTGTTTACATGTAGAGATGCAATACCTAGACAGTACACACACTCACTCATTCAGCTTCCCTGCTCTACCCCATAATTCCAAAGAGGAAATGCACAGACTTCTGGTTTTGCAATAAGAAAGCTAAATAAAAACTAAAGAGTGTTTCCTTACCTGCTCACCTGACTCGAGCATCTTTCTGTAGTCAGGTGGGATAGTATCATCTCTTTCTCCAAGTTTGTCTCTGTGCTCAGATTTAGCCTTTTCCTGGAAAGCATTTGATTTTTTCACAAGTTTAATACCTATGTCAGAATTATTAGCAAACAGAAAGCTGAAGTGCTCATTAAACTTAGGACAGATGCCTTTTTTGAATTTAAGGTTTAAAAATACCAGAAAAAAACCTATATATTAATTGCACTGTGGAATATATTGGTAAGGGATAGTACTGGGGGGAAAATTAAGTTCAGTTCAGAATTTAATGTTGTTACTACTGTTATCTAGAAATACTTGTGATTTCCTTATTAGCAGAAAGACCTTTATGCAATTAAATAAAGAAAGATTTGAGTGAAGGCAAATCAAGCAGAAATAAAGCAAGTTAAAAATGGGACTGATTAAGAGAACCTGTCTGCTGATGAACTTGGTATTTGTGGGGTTATAAAAAACAAAGTTTGCAAAAAAACTAAAGCCACAAAATTAACATCAGAAACTAAGGCTAGAGAATACACCTGAAAAATCATTAGACAAATAACAATAAAAGGCACTGAAATAAAATTACTGCAAATTTCCTGTAAGGTTTCAACATGGCTTCATGTTGAACAACTCCAAGAGGCTGAGGTATATTAGTAATTCAACATTTTCCACAAAAACCCACAAAGTCTTGCAGCCCACTGAGGAGTCCATACTCAGAAGCAAAGTACACTTCAGAGAACTGGTTGGCAAGATTAAATGTGGGACATCCAAAAGCACACTGTTTTTTTTCTAGTAACTCCTCCATCTAAAACTCATATTCCTTGTAGTCCTACAAGTCTGCAAGAAATATTACTGTATGCCTTTAAAAAAAAATCTATAAGGACTAAGTTATCACTTATTTTGGTTTTGTTGTAGTTGTTTCTCCCCTCCTTCACTGCCCAGAACTGCACAGTTTTCAGAACATATTTTATTACCTTTACTTTATCCACAACTGGTTTGTTCTCATCAGGGTCAGGCTCCCTCTGTCCTAGGGAATCAGACAGCAGATCCAAGGCTTCATCCATCTCTTTTCCTCCCTAACAAAGTGTAAACACATTCATGAGCAGAGATCAGCTGTAAAAATAATTTAATTCATCAAGCTAAGTAAGTACTGACTAATGAACTGTCAGCTTCAGTGAGCAATGAACAAACATCTCTGGCTTGGTAATTAAAATGCAGTGCGGTAGCAGGGGATAAAAAAAGTCACAGAAGAGTCAGACCTACAGAAAACAAATTCAGAAATGGTTATGGACTTTAGTTAATAACTTTTTTTTTTTTGGTTTCACATAAGCCTAGGTGATCTAATGAGCACAGTTCTACAATAATTTTTTTTTTTTAGTAATTTTTAGCCATTCATTTTTGCAAACACCACTGCAGAATTAGCTGCTAAGGAAGTGCCAATCTGAATTAAAAATTGTTAACATTTTATCTTCAAAACGTGTATGGTCTTCTGCTAATCTGCACCACTTTCATTCTAACACTGGCCAGAAAAATAAAATACCCTTAACACCAGCTAAAACCCAAGTGTGAGGAACTTATTATTTCCTTTCCCGAGGAGGCTGGAGGCACTAGAGGGAGCTCCCACTGCACGGATGGAAGCAGAGAGGAGGAGGCACCCAGCACAGGATGGAAGTTCTGCTGCTGTGAGCAAGAAGCCATGGCATTGCTTGTCCCTCCATCAGCCTTCACTCCTCCTGAACACAGGGTAATGACTACACTGTAATTATTTTAAACGTTCCCATTATGTGAGCAGGGTAAGAAAGCTGTGGTTGGGTGAGAGGCCCAGGAAGCCTCCAGAAGAACCCATCTGCAGAGAGATGACTTTCCTGCTCTGGCCCATAGGGAGGAAACCCACACACTCCTGATGTCCCAGCAGCTCTGGGGGAACCAGCACAGGAGAGCAGGATCAACTGGGATTGTGAACTTGGGCAAAACAGGCAGACCAGTCTTGGCTGTCAGTGGAACAAGGAGTGTCCAGAAACTCACTTTTTTTCATAGAATCATAGAATGGTTTGGGTTGGAAGGGACCTTAAAGCTCATCCAGTCCCAACCCCCCTGCCATGCTCAGGGACCCCTCCCCAGCCCAGGGTGCTCCAAGCCCCATCCAAGGTGTCCATGAAAGCTTCCAGGGATGAGGCAACCATAATTAATGCTCCTTGACTTAATCAGCAAGGAATCATGGCAGGGTTTGGGTTGGAGGGGACCTTAAAGCTCATCCAGTCCCACCTGGACAATCCAGGGACCCCTCCCCAGCCCAGGGTGCTCCAAGCCCCATCCAACCTTCAGCACTGCCAGGGAAGGGGCAGCCACAGCTTCTGGGGGCACCCTGGGGCTCAGCACCCTCACCCCAAAGGATTGCTTCCTAATCTCCAACCTAAACTTACCTTCTTTCAGCTTGAAGCCATTACCCCTTGTCCTATCACTACACACCCTTGTGAAAAGTCCCTCCCCAGCTTTCTTGCTCCCTTCAGAACTGGAAGGTGCTGTAAGGCCTCCCTTCTCCAGGCTGGACAACCCCAACTTTTCCAGCCTGTCCTCATAGCAGAGATGCTCCAGCCCCCTGGTCACTGCTTGGCTCTCCTCTGGACATCTTCCATTTCCTTCCTCTGCTGAGGACTCCAGAACTAAGCACAGGACTCCAGGTGAGCCCTCCAGAGCACAGCAGAAGGGGAGAATGACCTTGATCTGCTTGCCATGCTTCTTTTGATAATTGTTTTACTACAAGGAATACCTTTGCCCCCTAGACAACCAATATCAGCAATAAATTATTTAACTTTGCAGCTTTCTGTATTGGTAAAACTGCCTGGATCATGCTCCCAGCCCTCTTCATTGGTCAGTTTTGAGTTTGAGATAAGACAGGATGGGATGGGATGGGATCATAGAATCATAGAATTGGCTGGGTTGGAAGGGACCTCAGAGATCACTGATGGGATGGGATGGGATGGGATGGGATGGGATGGGATGGGATGGGATGGAACAGAACATTTCTGCTGGAAAGCAGCTGCAATCATCATCTATTTCACCTGCTGACCACTTCAGGGCTGACCAGAAGTTACAGCATGTTGTTAAGGACACTGTCCAAACACCCTTTCAACACTGACAGGCTGGGGGCATCAACAACCTCTACAGGGAGCCTGTGCCAGTGTTGGACCACTCTCCCTGTAAAGAGAAGTTGGTGAGCATCTAGAGAAGATGTTGCTTACTGAGGTGAAAGCTAAAGGAGCTGCAGTGTGCACTGAGGAAACTGTAGCAGCAGAGATAACATCTGAGGAACCTGTGGGCTTCTTAGCCTCCTTGGTTTTCTGAAACAAGACACAGCATCATTACTAACACAGAGAAAAACAAAAAAGTGCCTCCAATCCCAGGTGACTGAAATGCAATGCCCAAACTGTTTACTTCTAGGACTTAGTTTTTTCTTAGGAGCTCTGCTTGCTGCAGACTGAAGCCCTCTCCTGAGAAGCACTGTGCCACTCTTCTGCATCTCAGTTTGTTCACTTTCCCTCTTCCATCCCAAATACTGGGATGTAGCTCAAGTCAGAGCCAGGCTCTGTGTGACTACAGAGGACCCAAGAGCTCACCAAGCTCACCTCTATCCCCAGGCAACACTTTTTAAATCTCAGCTGCAAAGCATTGCTTGTGGTAAAGAGAGATGAAAACTTAACTAGCTTTTTCTAATTCCCAAAGGCCTACTCTCTCTCACATTGATTTCTTGCCAAAAATATTTAAAGATTTTAGTTACTGAATTGCATTTAACACAGTTTACAGAAACTTTAAAGGAAACAAATAAAATATCAAGCTTACTGAAATAATCTGAAAAATGAACGGAGGTTCAGAAATGAAGTACACTCACCTTTATTACAGTTGATTTAGGTAATGAGGCAGATGGGGATGGAGAAGAGGAAAATCCTTTTGTCAAACCCTCCAAAAGATCATTTTCACTCATAGGCTACCATTAAAAAAGAAAAAAAAAAGAGACTTTTGAGCCATTTAATCTATTACAAAGTCAGCAGGTAACACAGCCTACCTCTATTTTTAAACTGAAGACTGGGAAGCCTCATTCACATTTGAGTAAATCATGAATTAAGCATTTATCTCAATATTCAGCTTTTTTACCTGGGGCTTTTCTTCAGGTTTTGATAAGAGTGGTTTTCCATCTTTATCCTGCAAAAGGAAAAAGCCCCTTATATTAAACCAAGCAGTCCTTAAACAACCATGCAATGCAAGCACTCTGAGAGAATTCTGTGTACAAGCAGTAATGTTAGACAAGAAAATGAACTAATTAGTAACCTCTAGCATCTTCTGCTGTTACTCAATGTGTCCTTTAAAAAATCTAGGTCCTGGAACTTTGGAACATTTGAGTGCTGAGAAGTGACTCAGGGCCAGGGATTCTGAGCTACTCTATGCCTCAATTTCTGCAGCAATAGCACAATTAATAACAGTACTCTGCCTTCCAGGCTGTCACCAGGGTGCAGCCAGGATGTGTCTTTTCACACTGGCAGCTGTGGTAGGGGTTGTGCAAGTCTTGGCTACACCTAAGCAATCATTTCAGTTTAATGAGTTGTGTAATGAGTGTAAAATTAGCACCTTGGAGTGCTGGGGCTTTTTAGCAGCTCTGACCAACCACCATTTATTAAGCTCTAAATGCAAAAATGAAGACTTCAGTGCACTTATCTCAGACCAAATTATTCATTTGTAGGTATTTGCATCCAAACCATTTCTATGCCCAAGCAGGCATCTAATGACAGACAGCAGATATCCAGGAGTACAAATAATAGTTTTTATATACCATAAAAAAAGGCTGGACTAAACATGAGTATTTCAAAATGAAATTGGAGTTGTATCCTGAGGAGTGAAAAGAATGAAAAGACTAAACCAACACAAGAAATAAATTACTTTTGCTTCTGTTAATCTGTACTCTGGAGGAATTGTTTCTTCATCTTCACCCAGCTTTTTGCGTTCTTCCTGTTTGGTTTTCTCCTAGGAAGGCAAAATAAAAACATTATTAGTAAAACCAAACAACTGCACCCCGACAGAAAAGAGTATGGGAAAGCTTTCAAAGTGTTCAGTCTACTGATTCAAGTCAGTATTTCAATTCTCTTCCTGTTTCTTCCTGTCTTTATCAGAATTCTACCTACTGCAGGGAAGTTCAGCAAGTAGGGAGGCATGGACCAAGAACAAAACAGCAATAAACCTCTGAGCCTTAATTTTTGACTGTTTTTGAGCTCCACACAACAGCTAACTGGGCTGCAAGCAAAGGCTGGACAGAGAAACCAGTAGCCAGCTCCAAAAAGGACAAGCCCCCATACAAGAAGATGAAAACTAAGAAAAGGCAGTCAAGACAACCATGGAAACATCTCCTTGAAGGAGTTCCAGCCCACCAGAAGAGCTCCCCTCTATTTCTGGCTCCACCTGGCCATGGTTTGGGGTGACAAATGGGGGCATTCAGACTGGGACTAACAGCATTCGCTTAGAGGGAATAAATGTATTTCAGGGACTTACTTAAGGGTCCCTGGTAATATAGCAAGACCAGTGAAAAAAAGCCCCAAGTTTTATCTATCATTCCTCATTTAAATAAGTCATGATCAAGTTGGTTCCTTTTGAAAAAGGACCCTTCTGTGTGCTACCTGTGATCCCCATGTAAATTCTGCCTTAGCTCAGGAGTAAGACATGAAGCAAATGCAGTTCTCAGAAGCTCAGTGAGCTACTGTACTGTAATAAGCAAAATTAATTAAGAAAATGTATGCACTGTGTTGAAATCTGACTAGTGCTTCCTAAGCAGAACACAGCTGGTTTCACAAGTAGATTTAGTTTTGATTTGTTTTTTTTAAAAGAAAATATCACCTAGAGATTGTTTCTAGCCTAAGGAATACAGGAGAACTGAACATAATGACATCAAAAGTCAATTTTTAGAGGTCTGACCTTAACTTTGTCCACAACAGGTTTCTTTTCATCTGGGTCAGGCTCTCTCTGTCCTAGGCTGCTGGACAAGGCTTCCAGTGCTTCATCTGCTGCATGACCAACCTGTAAGGGTAACAGTGCAAGAAAAGACAATTACTTTGGTAATTTAGTACTTTTCACCTGCAGCTGAAAAAACCTGTTCACATCCTGCCACTGCCAGCCACACATTGCTTGAGTTAAAAATGAAGAATAAAAGTAAAAAAAATTGTTATTCTTCTCTTCCAAACTGTCTTCACATTCTTCCAATCTGCTGGGTTGAATGCATAAGGAAAATTGGACAGGGGTTGTTCTGTAAAGAGGCTTCTCCTGTCCTTTAGTCTCACAGCTAAAATGTGCCAGGGGGTGTATCTGTGTGTTGCTGTGGATATATTCAGAGAAGAGATGCAAGAATGTCAGCCATTAATGCAATCCCCCAAAATTTCAGTTGGACAACTAATTATGACTGTTTTGTCTATTTTGTCTTTTCCTGCAGTGTGTCTGCAGCTCACCAGCAGAACCTCTTCTGGAGCATTCAGAGCAGACCAGAAGAACTGTCAGCCTGATTCCCCCTGTGAAGGTCACTGACCTTCCCTGTTCAGTTTGTGCTCAACTTGATTTTTTCTCCTTTTTGGCAAGGACTCAGCCTTGGTGGTTGTATGGAGGAAGCATATGCAATGCTGAAATAAGCACACTGAGAAGATGCCACAGCACTGCAGGCAGGGCACACTGAGCTGTGCTGGGAACACTCACTGGAGACACAGCTGATGGAGCTGCAGACTGCACAGAGCAAGCTGTGCCACGAGGGACTTCCTCATCCTCAGTGGGCTTGGCAGCCACAGGATCTGCAGGCTTCTGAAACAGAACAATGACACTGCATTTTATTGAACATGCAATAAAAATATACCTGTTACATGGCTTTGGTTTGTCCTGTTTTTTAATACAGTACAGAACAGGAAAGAAAACAAATGGAAGAAAAGCTGTTTCTTGACAGAACAGCAGCATTATCCAGCTTAACAAAGCCACCAGTGTCACCACTCTGGACTGGAAAGACATACCCTGGGTGTGCTGCTGGGCTTTGGGGGGCTAGGCTGTACTGCAGGCTGTGCAGGGCAGGAGAAGTCTTTAGAAAGTTCATCAACAAGATCAGAGTCACTCAAAGGCTGCACAAAAGAAACAGAGTACAGGTGAATTGCTGCCTGGTTTTAATTTTATTTCAGTAATTGGATTTCAGCTAGATAGAAAGCAGGAAAAATTTTGTAGCCTAAATAAAAATAACCTTTCACATTTACATGCAACAAACCAGCACGAATTTTGCAATGCACAAAATTAAAAAAAAAATCAGAATAAGTTGTTATCAAAAGCAAAAGTCAATATAATATAGAGAACATTATGCTTAATGCTTTTTACTACTGGAAAGAAAAAAGCAAACTTGTAATTAGAAAAAAAAAAGGAATGCTAATATTTACTGGATGGCATTTACTGTAACAGCATCATGTTGTTCTGATACTTCAAGGGTAAGTTACATATAGGTAGTGAAAATCTGCACCATCAGATTACAATTCTCTCATTTTAACTTTTTTTCATTTTTTTTTTTTCACCAGAAGCAGAGTTCTGGCAGTGTCAGATGGAAGCTGTCATAGTTTGTGCACTGACTGCTGACACTCAGTGATCTTCACTGTGCATGTTCCAGGAAACAAACTGCAGTTTTAGTTCCCTGGTGTGGGACCTACTTCAACCTGTTGATACAGTGTGATCTAGCACTATGGGATCCATTTGCTCCTGGGATCCTTCAGACTAATGTTTACACCTAAATGTTTAAAATCTTTGCTAGCAGTGATTGCCATTATTGGAACTTAATTGGTTGGGGTTTGTTTGGCCTGGCCCACGATATGTGAGATGACATTTCTAAAGAAGTCTCTTGTTTTCATAGAATCACAGAATCACAGAACTGGCTGGGTTGGAAGGGACCTCAGAGCTCATCAAGTCCAACCCTTGATCCACTCCCCCCGTGGTTCCCAGCCCATGGCACTCAGTGCCACATCCAGGCTCTTTGGAAAGATCTCCAGACACGGAGAATCCACTACTTCCCTGGGCAGCCCATTCCAATGCCTGATCACCCTCTCCAGAAAGAAATTCTTTCTCATCTCCAACCTAAACCTCCCCTGGCACAACTTGAGACCCTGCCCTCTTGTCTTGCTGAGAGTTGCCTGGGAAAAGAGCCCAAGCCCCCCCTGGCTCCAACCTCCTTTCAGGGAGTTGGAGAGAGTGATGAGGTCTCCCCTGAGCCTCCTCTTCTCCAGCCTCAACACCCCCAGCTCCCTCAGCCCTTCCTCACAGGAATTCTGCTGGATCCCTTCACAGCCTCCTTGCTCTTCTCTGCACCTGCTCCAGCACCTCAATCTCCTTCCTGAGCTGAGGGGCCCAGAACTGGACACAGGACTCAAGCTGTGGCCTCACCAGGGCTGAGCACAGGGGCAGAATCCCTTCCCTGGACCTGCTGGCCACGCTGTTCCTGAGCCAGCCCAGGATGCCATTGGCCTTCTTGGCCACCTGGGCACACTGCTGGCTCCTCTTCAGCTTCCTTCTTTTGGCATAAGACCTCAAGCCTCCTCTTCTACTTTTGTTTTGTACTGGCCTTCAGCTGAGCTGTGAATCCCATCTCCCCTGACTCAGGCCACATTCCTCTTCTGGAGCTTGCATTGCTTTTGTGTGACACCTCTTTCCTGCTCCCCATGGATCAGGGAGCTTGTCCCCTGATTCTTAGGGCTTGTCCCCAAACCAGTGCCCTCAGACCACAGCAGTTTTTTACCTTGTGACTGGTGTTCTTTCTGTGCAGCTCTCATACTCAGTGTGACTGCATGTCTCTGACACATGAGTCTTCAGAGACCTGAAGTCTTTCCATCACTGCCTTTGTGCTCCTCCATATTTCAAGCTTGAATAATGTAGTGATTTCACACTTCTGCTAAAAAGGCACAGTGCCATTCTCACTCAGATTGTCCCTGACCTTCACACTTTCTTCAAAAGGACAGAGGCTTCCTGTACTTTTCCAGTTTTGCCAGCACTTCTGACCTCAGAGTACTTCCTAAGTGAAGCCCTTGGTTTCCTCAGTGCAGTTCCTTTGTTTTCCCTTTCTTCCTCTGCATTTTAAATTACTTTTGTAATTTTCTATTTCAATCTCTTCATTCTGTCTTGCACTTCCTAGGCCCTGACAGGTACTTCTTGCAAAGCCCAAGTTGTTCTTTGTGACTAGGAAAAGATCCACAGCAGCTTTTTCCTACTTTGCTTTGTATTTGATACCTACTGAGAGGAAACTGTGAAGAAACCAAGACTTCCCTGCCCTGCCTCTCTCTGTGCTTCATCAGACCTCTACAGAACAGCATACACTAACTCCCCACACAGCTCTTCTTTGTGTCAGCAGTCATTTCTGTAACCACCCCCTGTCATCATGATCTCTAAACACTTTTCTCACTATCAGCCAGTGAATTCCAGTAAAAACAGCTTTCACCTGACACTTGGTACCAGTAGGTTTTGTGTAAGGAAGCAAGCCCAATCAGACCAGCCAACTTACACAATGGCACAGAGAGAAGTGATGGCACAGAGGGAGATAAGTGGGTATCTATCCACAGTCCTACCATACTGCCAGTTTTCTAACCTTAGGTTTGTCTTCAGGCTTTGGTAAGATTGGTTTTCCATCCTTATCCTAAAAGCAAAGGAAGAGTCATTGACATTTTGCCATTGTTAAAAAAGTGCCACGTTTATTCCCACCAAAAAACAATGTAAAATAAGTGGTACACACACGATGAAAAAACCACAGGCACTGGAATTCCTCTCAACAGGGAGAGTTCTTGAACAGCTGTGTAAGTGGGTAAAATCAGAAACTGTGATGTCAGCACAAGACAAGTGGGCCAGGGGATGAAAATGTGTTCATTCAGTGTCAATATGAAGGAATTAATCCAGCAATAAAACTATCTCTGACTACCACAAACAAACTTTTGCACTTGAATAAATAACAGGTTAAGTTCAAGGCCAGGCAGTCTTGAAATATGTAAAAAAAGAAAAAAAGTGGTAAAACTGCTCCTTCTTAAACAGAATGCTGAATTTATCTCCAGCAAGGCCAGGGTGTAGAGCAGCCTTGCTAACATCAGTTATACTAATAATGTCACAAAAACTTCAGTTCTGGTATTTATGGAAAACACACCTCTGTTGTGTTGTTGCTTTGCTTAACCTTCATCAAATGTCCACCAACTTAAGTGAAAAACCTCAAAAAATTTAGAGCAGTTTTCGTACCACTTTACCACAGTGTTTAAAGGTTACATCACAAAGTGATAACCAAGAGAAACTCTGTAAAGGAATGGGTTTTAATACACTGAGGTTTAATATCAGGAGCAAGTAGCAGATCTCTAGGGAAAGACTGTGTGACCTGGGAAGATCAGATCTCTGCCCAGATTCCCTGAAAAACTCATTCATGCCCACAATGAGATAAAGAAATGAACAACAGGAGAAAGCCATTGACTGAATACTAATTTTTCTTATTTTTTCCACATTCTTTGCCTCTCTGTGACAAAATGAAGTGTCAGATGTTGTGCCCTACTGACAAAGAAATGAAGATATGAAAAACTTACCAGTTCTGGTGTTAACCTATATTCTGGAGGTATTGCATCATCACGTTCTCCAGGCTTTTCTTCTTTTTTCTCTTTGGCTTTTGCCTTAAAGAGAAGGAAAAAAAATCACTTAGAGAGACTGAAACAAAAACTACAGGTACAGCCCATTATCAAGATTCTTCAGCCCACTGTACTTCTGCTTTGAAGAAGTAGTAGCACCAGAAAAAATTATTCCATATATCAAGATGCTAAAGTGCCTCAATTTATTCCTAACAAATCTGTGGTACAATTGTTATGGCTTGAGAATCAATGCCATATGTGAATATTGCTCTTATTTTATATTCTAGAAAACTTCAGGCACTGTTCAGAGCCATAACATTGTGCCAAGTACTGTTAGCACTTTCATGGTGTACAAAATCCTCAGGTTTCCTTGGATTTCATCACTGTGATGATACGAGCTGCAGTCCTCTAGTAATAAGGAGTAATCCACCCCTACTTACAACCCTCAGGATGTCCTTCATGAAGCAGGGCACCCATTAAACTATCTAATGGCACAGACTGAGTGAATCTGCGACACAATGAGCCCTTTTTTTGTCAAACTGGAATGTCAGCAAGTCCTACTGTTACTAAGTTATTTTCTGCTATTTGCCAGTCATTTGTTTGCTCTGAGCTGTAAGAGAAGGCAGGAGAAAATATCAGATACCAGTAGGGTTTATGGGCAGAGTTTGCAAAACTAAACTAAAAAGTTCAAGGTGCAAACACAGGGTATCTAACTGCTGAAGAAAAATAAAGTCTTAGAAAGCACAGTGAAAGCCAAACTCAAACCAGAACACTAACGGGGTCCAGTAGGAAAGAAGAATATATACAATAAACCCCCCAAAAGTTAATTAAAATTCAAAGAGCAAGTAAGAGCAAAACAGAGGCTTCCTGTAAGCTGTATCCAGTGCCTGGGGAAAAACCAGACCAAGCAGCAGCAGGAAAGGTGTTTGTGGTTTTGGGTTTATGTTTCTACAGCCACAGGAAATACATATTGTCCAGACCACCTGGATATTTTGTGTTCTACCTATACTCACTTGGGATTCCTTAATTTTCTTAACTGTGTAACATTCAGACACTCTGTGGGCTTTTGACATGAATGCCACTTAGTTATTATTTTACAGGTTTGTACAGTATCTAACAAAGAGGACTCAGGATTCCACGGGAGAATCAGAAAGCTGCTGTACAAAGAGGTCAGATCATACCTCTGACACCTCTACAACAGGACCAAGATCTGCCTTAGGTTCAGGTTGAGGTCCACCAAGAGTATCAAGAAGAGCTTCCATTGCATCATCTTTAACTTCCTGTGAAATTGGTGAAAATATGCAAATTAAGACCTCATTTCTTTAAACTGACAGAGGTTTTAGCTTACATATCTGGTGTGCTGCATACAAAACAAGCAACCAGCAAGACAGAGCAAAAAAACACCACAAAAAAGTAACAAAACAAAAATAACCATAGGACCAGGTAACACAAATTGCCAGAAAAACCCCCAGAAAATAAAAGATCACATTTGCACTCTACAGAAGACAACAGAAATGTATGTAAACCATGAGAAAATCACATTACATCCAAGCTGTAAACACGTGTCACATAGCTAAGGAAATACATGCATTTTTCTACCCTATTGCATCTAGCCAGAACTGCAGTTATTCTGCAGAAGAATCCAGAATGAAATATCAACTGACCCAACCAGGCCAGATCTTTAACATAAAGTTAACAGTCTGAGCAATGGCAAGTCCTGTTATCCCTCTGCTTTCAAACAGGATTTACAACTGAAAATGAGGATGGTAAGAATCCTAACAGAATCAGGAACACATAAAATATGACATGAGCTTGTTAATTTGGTAAGTTAACTAGTCAAAGAATAACTAGATGTACCTCTTGTGGTTTTGGTTTTTTCTCCTTAGGAGGAGCTGAGGTCTTGACTGCACTTGCTGCTTGTGCTTGCACAATTTCTCCTTCCTTGCCTGGTTTCTTCTCCAAAAGAACAAATCAAGAGTTAGGAAATCAGAGGTACATTTCCCAAAGTAAAAAGAAGGCATAATTGTAAACAGAATTTCAAAGAAAAATATTAAAATAGTAGTAATGGCAGTATTTAATTGCAAGAAAGGTATGGGAGGGCAAGGAAAAGATCAATACCTCTGTCAGGCTCTCTTCTTCAGCAGAAGCAGCAGTACAGGTGAAGTCAGATGACAGGGCCTCTGCAAGCTCATCATCTGTCATTGGTTTCTGAGCAAGAAATTCCAAAATAGGTTATGTTTATGGAAGCTGAAATATCAGTGCTGTCAGACATGGTATGAAATCTGAGCGTGCTCCATGCTCAGTCACACAGTAGGCTCATCAGCACATGCTGCTGACACAGAGACAAAAACAACCCCAAAACCAAAGCTATCTCCTCTCACTGGCTGATTCATTTTTAGATTAACTTTTCTTTTTATATGTTAAATTTATAAGCAGTAAAATTGAGCTGGCTTTGGAATTCTATTAGTAAGCACTGAAATTCAAGCAATCTTGCTAGACATCTTGCTAGATATTATTCAAGACAATCTTGCTAGAAGAAACTGCTGCATGCACAGCAATTTCTTCCTTTTATTGTTATTACATCAAGTATCTCTAAGAACATTTATTTAATTTCTCTCAGCTTCAGTCCAAGCCCAGAGAATTCCTACTTCATTACTAAAAACATCTGTGCCAAACTCTATCCAGCTTTGTCTGTGTCTGTGCTATCTGGCACACCACAGTCCCCTGCCACTTCCTGGGATTTTTGGAAGACAGGCAACATTTACAGTTTTCTAGGAACCCAATGGTAATTGGATTATTTCACCTCCCAGTACAAAAAAAACCAAAACAAAGCAAAACAACACACAACAAGAACGAGTCTTACTTCATCTTGCTCATTTGCTTTTGGTGGGACTCCATCTTTGCCATCCCCTATTTTCTAAAATGAGAATGAATTTTGCAGTCAATATGAAGAAAAAGTATCCAACAGGAAAGGAAACATCAGAATGCATCAGAATATTTTAACTCACTAACCTTCAACATTTCAACATACTTTGGAGGAAGAGAACCCTCTCGTTTACCCAGTTCTTCCAGGTATGTTGAGGATACAACATCCTATGAAAAGAAAGCACTCATTAATGGTTGTACTTTAGTTTTACTGAAATCTATTGCTCAACAGCTCTCTGCATTAACACTTCTGGAAAGGAAACAGGGTTGGCTGGGTGAGGGCCAGCCCTGGACTAAGACTACAAACTGCTTTTCAGAGCCTGTGTCACTCATCTCCACCATCCATGGAGCAGAACTGTGCTCCAGTGCCAGCTCCTCCAGCACTGACACAAACCACCCCATGGCTCAGACACAGGATGTCCTGCTGTGCACAGACTGAGTTGAAAAAGCTGCACATTCAAACATTGTTATTGTGGCTCAGTACTGCACTGAGCCTGAAATCTGAATCCTTCTCACTCTCACATTCTAACTCAGAATAAGTATGCCTCCTCCCCCCAGATCCTCTATGTTTTTTCACTCTTTCTCAAGTAGAAATGAAACTCCCTAGGTTGTTCACACTTTGTTATACTTCCATCACTGCCTTCTGTAGATCCTACAGAGACCATCACAGAATTGTCCTGGTAGGAAAAGAGCCCTAAGAGCACTGCATCCAGCCACCCAGCCTTGCTTAGAAGTCAGTTCAAAAAGCAACAAACTTCCCTTGCTGACCTTTGCCTATTTTCTGCTGCCTTTGTGTGTTGCTGAAAACAATGCTAAATGCAACTGTGCAGGCTCTGTTTTACCTCTTAGCAGATCAAAGTGACAAACACTGGAACAAAGTATTGCTAAGCAACCACGGACATTTTACAGGCTAATCTTCTAAAAAATAAAAATTAAAAACGTAAAATACCACAACTGCTGGGCCAGTGTAAACAGGACTTGTAGGCACATCATCTTCAGGTCCACCCAGGGTGTCTATCAGGCTGTCTAGTGCAGACTCATCCATGCCAGCCTAAGAAACAAACACACCATTACAGAAGTTATCATACTGTACAAGGAAACAAACAAAGAAAAATCTGGATAGTCTGGAGAATCTGCAGAGAACTCCTGGAAACCAAACCAAAAGCATTCTTTCAGTAGGCTTGCCAGCTTCTTCAGTGAGAGCTGATTTTAAACTCAGTAAGAAGACAGTTTGTATTTACATACCAGCTGATATACATGCACAAACATACAGACACAAAGAAGAGTAACTGATATTCACTAGGTGTGGTAAAAGTGATTTTAACAAAAAAAGACATTTTAAAAGTGATCCAACAATACACAAATGACCCTCCACCAATTCTACTAACTACTACATAGCAATACCCCAACAGCTGATTTAATTTATTTTTTCAGGAAAATGAAGCATTTCAATGAAAGAAGCAGTGAGATGTTTTTTAAAGGGAAGTATTCTGCTGGGACTGTCTACCAACCTCAGCACTGGACTTCTCAGCTGCAGTAACCACACTTGTGCCAGCTGCACCTGCACCAGCTGTGCCAGACACCACGGACATCTCAGGTTTAGGCTGGAGAAGTAAGAACAAAATTAAGAGATTATTTCATTGCCCTGTGTTGAAAATTCTAGAGACAAAGCCACATTAAAAACACACTCTTCTTCTCAGGCAGATGTATCTATGGTCCCTCTTCATCTACACTTGGAATAAAAAAGATGATCTGGTTCTACCTGCTGGCTGAATGGTCTGAAGCTGAGCAGCTGCATCTTGCATGGTATGTGGAGTTTCAATGAGCTTCCCAAAAGCTGACATCAATGAGAAGAGGAGCCCCAGAGACACAGCATGTGGGAACAGCCCTACACAGCTCTGAGAATCTTCATGGGAACAGCCCCACACAGCCCTGAGAACCATAATGCTGCCTGCTGGGCCAGCAGCCAGGGTGTTGTGCAATGGAAGAGGTGCACAGAGAGGACAACAAGAGGTGGATGCACATCAGGATCAGCAAAGAGCCAGCACAAACCACCAGCACCACCTGGCTGAGCAGTCTGTGGGCAGCTGATGCTTACCCAGTAATGCTCCCAGGGGTTAGATAGAAGTGGTACATTTAGGATGTGAAGTTATTAAGTGGGTAAAGTTCCCAAGCCCCAGATTTTAAAGCAGCACAAGCAGGTCTGTCATAAACAACTTTAGACACAAAACAGCTCCTGAGTTCTTCTACACTGTGGTTTTTCGTGGGCCCAGTCTCACTTTACAATACTCAGCATAACAATTTACTTGGATTTCTAACCCTTACAAGAATATAAATAATAAAAAATGGATTGCTACTTCTACTCTACCTTTGCTGTCCCTGTGGAGGTTGCTTGTGGGGGCTGGTCAGATTGAGTTACAGTTACTTTTCCTGCGTTATTTGCTTCAGAAGTTGCTGTCACAGAAGGTGAGGTTTGGCTTTTTCCCTGTGTAAAGATGAACCATTATCATTAGATACAAAACACTCATGGGCTGGCTTGCTTTGGTTTGTTTTTTATTTTTTTTTTAAAGGAAAGAAAGAGGAAAAATACCAAAAGGAGACCTCACTTAAAAACAACAATAAAAACAAACAAACAAAAAGAAAACCCCAAAACAACAACAACAACAAAAAAGAAAAAAAACCCAACATAAACTTAAAGAGGGAGATAGAAATGACAAAACTTACATCATTGGGCTCCTTTTTCCTCTCCTCAGACATCTGTTCATTTTGAGAGTCTGATGCCTGTCACAAAATAAAGAATTGAGAAAATTTACCCCTCCCACCATTCAATGGTAAGGAACATGATCTTGTTCAAATAAACACAGGACAGATTTAAACAGCTGCCAGCTCCCAGCTCTCCTGCACACAGGTATGCTACTAATCACACAGCATTTTGTGTGGCTCTGCAGCAGACAAGACTTTAGCCTCTTTTTATAAAGTTAGCCAAAGGCCAAAGTACACCTCAGGTGAAAGGCAAGTGTTTACCTTGTTTGGCTGTGTGCTTTTTCCAGGTTCTGATTTGGTTGTT
The DNA here is from genome assembly GCF_003957555.1 of Calypte anna. Classification (NCBI taxonomy): domain Eukaryota; kingdom Metazoa; phylum Chordata; class Aves; order Apodiformes; family Trochilidae; genus Calypte; species Calypte anna. The sequence goes on along the minus strand of NC_044274.1, from coordinate 73,508,293 downwards.
GGTGTGGGCTGCAATGTAAGGAACAAATATTCAGACAGAGCTTAAAATGCTTGGTTATTTCAGAGGGGTCAGTGATTGTCATAAGGAAGAACCTCAGAGAGGTTCAGACCCATGATCACACATGCTGTGTAACTCACACCCAGGGCTTTGATCCTGCAGATTGCAGCAGGCACTCCAACCTCTGCAAACACACACACACACACTCACAGTCCTCAGATGAAGGACTGAAAAGAGAGGGAAGGGAGATATTAAAGCAAAGGTAATGAACACCTGGATTTACACCTGAGCTTCTTCAGTGTGGCCATGCCACAGAATGGATTCCCTGTGATTCACCTCAGGTCCAAGCACAGTAAACAGTGAATTGCTACCAACACAAGCATGTAAGAACAAACACTGAAAAACTGAAGAGCAGCTGTATCTGGTAATAGGAGAGAAAAATGGAAATAACAGCCTCCTCACTGTATTCTTCTTATTATTTTTTTTTTCCTGCTCTTGCTACTCCAGCTGTTCTACAATTAACAAAATAAAAGCCCCACAAAAGGGTTACTGGCAAGGCTGCTGCCTGCTGCACAAGCCTGTCTGCACATCCAGCTTCTGTTTTCTAGCTGACCACATGAAGTAAGTTGCTTCATTTGTTTACCATTTGTGATGCAAGTATTTGCTCCCACATACTCAACAGCATGAACATGCACGAAAATGTAGATGCCCAGGTGTAAGTAAGCCTGGCAAAGGTCCTGGAGCTGCAAACCACAGCAAAGACCACAGCACCACATACAAGTCACAAGAGGTAAAATATTGCAAGAGAGGGAGGACAAATATTTCTCAGCTTCCAAACTGGCATGAAAAAAACTGAAGGAAAAAAAATGTTAAAAAAAAATTAATCACTAAACCTCTCAGTTTCTCCCTTTCAGCTTTTGTCTTACCATCTTGCCTGATTAAAACACCTGAATTCTGAGGGTCAGCCATAACTGATAAGCTCCCACTTGCACATCCTGGCTACCCAGCACCCATATGGGTAACTCAAAAACATGCCAAGGAGGTTCAAGATAACATTTTTACTTTCCTTGCCCTGGGACTGTTGCTGGTTCAGTAGCATCCTGCTCTTAGACCACAAATTCAGGTGTTCCTTATGTGGTTTTCAGCAGAAAGAACACCCTTTTTGGAGGACAGTCAGATCAGCCAGCACACAGTAAGAAGTCATTAGCAGGTGAATCCCCTGCTTTTTTTAATGTAAATATTATTTTATGAAGTATTTAATGTTTTTTTTTCTGCATGACATGTCTTATTCATTATTCCTGTATACCTTCTAAAGCCTGCAGGGCTGCTCATGCTATCAGTGTATCTGTGACAATGACAAAGGCTACATGGACTCATGGGCCATGTTTTGATTTGAGACTTCACTGAAGATGCTGAGGCCATGATCACACGGGCTCATGAGCACACACATGGTCACACAGAGGCATGTCTGCTTGGACTCACTTGAAGCAATAATAAAGTTCAAATCTGTTTTGTTTTTTTTAAAAAAAAAGTTATTACCAGGTGAGTGGCACTAACAATCCTAGCACAAGACCACACATTCAGAGGCAAGTACTCAGTCATCCTTAAAACAGAGTCAGTGAGCAGTCACAGCCTGAAGCCACAGCACCAGTGTGCAGCCTGTGAGGAATTCCTGGGGAGGAAGAGATGTTCCACCTGCCCTGTTCCTGCCTGCTTCCACCTCCTGCACTGGGCCATGTCTGAGAAGCCACATTTTAAACTGACTCAGGAGACTGAAAAACAGACTGGGAAAGAAAAATAGTATTTTTCACCTGTCTCCCCAGCTCTGTGCAGCTCACAGAGGGGTGAGCAGGGAACAAAGCTGAGTAGGATGTGGGATGTGGTTTTACTGGGGGGCACCCTGCTCCCTCCACTCCTCGTGCAGCTGCCACAGGCTCCGTGTCCTCCTGCCTGGTCTTCCAGCCCTTCCACCCAACCTCAGGGCCTCACCTACCAAACCAGAAGTTCCACATTCCTCCCTAGGCTGCCTACCCACAGCTTTCTCAGAGCCCTAATTGGAGACAAAGGATTCACAGACACAGAACTGGAAGCTGAAGAGGGATCCAGGGCATGCTTCAGAGCAGCTGCAGACTGTAGAGATTCCAAGACAGACAGATGAGACCTGGTTAGAGCAGACAATTAGGAAAGAGGAGCTAATTGGTTAAGAAATTTAAGACTAGACAAGAGAGTGACTCAGCAACCTTATTTATTTTCAAGTCTACTGTCAAAATGAAGATGACTTGCTTAAACCAGCAGGAGGAAGGCATTCATAATTCAACAGACGCCAAAATAAAACATTAATTCTCTTACATGCAAATGCAGGACATTCAGTGTTTAAATTTAAATGTTTAAAGGCAGTCTGTGTTTACCAGTCTCACAGTGCTGAAGTCTGGTGTGCCTCTGCTACTCTATTTCTGCCTCAGCCTGCAACTGAATTACAATTTACCACATTCTCTCTACAGTTACTCCATATTTCAAGCAGGGAAAGACTGTAAGTATTTCTAGAGAGCTGACTGGGTTAAGCCACAGGGAGAACAGCAGCAGTAAGGAGGATGACACAAGGAGGGTGATCACAAACACAAGAGGGAGATGGAACTGGAGACTTGCAGATCCCTTCCTTTACGAGTATGGATGATCAGGCACAAATGGAAACAGGTGAATTGTCACCCAGCTCACTGAGACCAGTCTGACAACTCTGTTTGGAGGAAAAGGGGTTTTAGAGGTTGAGGGGAATGTCACAGCTAACCTCAAGATGGAGCTGGACTCCCCTCAGACCAGCACACTGAAATGACACGAGGAGACAGAGAGAAGCTGCAGCCCAGGAACTCCCCGTTTGATGGAAGGGGAAAAAAAATTATCATCATAATATTAATTCTAATGAAGGTGACCAGCCACCAGAACTGGTTACACTGTGCAATCTGCAGCTGTAGGCATCCACAGCTGGTTGGGCAAGGCCTGGAGCAGTGGGGTTTGCTGGTGGACCTGGTGATGTCCCAGAGTCCTCCTCCAACCTGACCGCCTCCTTTACTCACACCCACACCAGGTGCAGACAGACCCAGCTCTGCCACTGCACACACTCCTGATGGCCCAGCTTGGGATGCTGTATTTGTGTTGGTTTCACTGTTAGGATTATGGAAAATGGAGGAATGAGGGGGTCATTAGTCACTTGTTGAAATAATTACGTAAATCACTAGGCAACAAAGGCGTAAGTGAGGATTATGACTCTCTCCTAACAAGTAGAGAACATGACTGATGACACAGCTCCAGCACTAAGAAGTTCTAGTCATAAGGCAAGACAGAACAAGCATGAAGGACAAAGGCAGGAAGTTGTCAGACAGCTGAAGGTTTAGTGAGAAAACGCAACAGTGCGCACACTAAAACCTCCCCAGGTCTTCATGTGAAAAATGATCATTAGGTAAATAACTGTGTAATTACACTGGGGAGAGCTGTACACATGTCACAAAGGGTGAATGAGCTAAAAATAACATCAGTGCTGCTCTCAACATCTTCTGAGTACTTTGCACACCATTTGTTGAGGTACTTTTTGAGGAGGAAACTGAGCTGCAGAGAAGCAATAGGCAAAGTAAAGTTACTCAGTATCAAAGCACAAATAAAAAGAAAAACCATTGCTTTATATATTAGTGCCTGACTGCAAACATGAATTTCTCAGGAATTCATACCTTTGTTTCAGATGGCTCCATAATTTGTGGCTTTGATGCATCCACAGAGGGGGACTGCTTCTGAAAGGATGAAAAAAAAGCAAATTCATTAATTTCACCTTTGTTACACAAACCACTATTAAGCAACCATCAGCAACCAGAATTTATTAGATATCTAGCTGAAAATTAAAAATAAGTTACTACTGAACATTAGAATTATCCATTTAGATCTTCTGTCTTGCCTGTATTTCTACAAGACATGTATGTAGATTTCAACAGCACGATGCTCACAGATCTTCTCACATTTTTTCTTCTCTGACATGTACTGAAAGCAAAGTTCATATTGAGCAGCAAAATCAACCCAAATCCTCCTCTCATACCAAAGCGCATTTACTTACTGTGCAGGACTTTTACATATTTTTAAATTTTTCCTATCTTTTAGTAAAAAACGTACATTTAGACTGACTACTTATGTCACACATAATGCTTAATAATAAATTAGCAAACTCAAATATGTTGAGATAAAAAAAAGAATTAATCTGTATGTAACACACAAGTGTTACTACACATAGTACAACCCTGTTTCCCGACCTTCAGTGGTCTTAGTCTGAGAAGAGCATGTTTCAGTGCTGCTGTGACTGTATCAAACTTCAAAGCTCCAAAATTAATATTTTAACTGTACCATCAATAATTTATATAGATGCAATAATACCTCTCTATTCCTGTTCCTCTGCTTAAAGCTCCATTTGCCACAAGGATTACAGCAACACGTTCATGGTTTACATTTAAATGAACAGCAAAAATTACCAATTTTCTGGATTTTTTTTCCTTCGTTGTAGGAAAACATGCATTGTCTGAATGACCTCAAAATCCACATAGCTTTTCCATACCTGAGGTGAATTCCACAGGAAAAATATCCCTGTTTCTGTCAATTTTCCCAGGACAAGCATTTCCCAACAGTAAGACAGAGGTTGTACAGAATGTTAAAGGTTCACTGCAGCCATGACTGTGCCTGCCACACCAGCAGATCACAGGGACCACATCTGGTATCTCACACCTGAGTCAGAGCTTTGTCTTCTCTAACTATGTGCTAGAGAGGATTTGCAATTGTCACACTACAGAAATGCAAGCAAATAGTCTGTGCTTCCATACATATATATATATATATATAAATGCAGCCAAATAGGTTGATCACATAATAGATGATAATTTTGTATGAGTAGAGACATACACAGTAGTGTATAAACCCTCCTACATCAGAACAGGGAGAAAAAAATTTTAAAGCTTTTTAAAAAAATGTTTGCATTACCAGGTAATCTGTAGACAACACCGTATTTTTGTTAATTTGCCCTTCAGTGGTTTTTCCTTTCCTTTTCTTTCTTCTACAGGAAATTAATCTGAATTCCTTCCACATGACTGACAAGGAGGTGTCTGCTCTGCACTTTATTAGTCACTCTAGTCCCTGTCCATTTAATGAAAACAACATTCACCTGGCAGTAACTCAGAGATGTGGGGAGGATACCTCCTTCCCTAGAAACACTCAGGGTTGATTTTAGGGAAAACAACCCTGTCCTGAGGAGCTGCAGGGCACAAGGCACCTCCTGCAGTCCCCTGGTGCTGTACCTCCATCCTCCTCTGGCTCCCTCAGGGGCACAGAGTGCCTTGCTTCATCCACAGCACATTTTCCCTCAATTCTTTGCCATTCAGAACCACAGTTTTTCCACTCTGTCCCCGAAAGGGCCACTGCAAGGAGGTTGGGATTCCCCTTCCATCCCAATCCTTTAGTGCTGAGGGTCTGCAGCCACACAGAGCCTTGCAGATTGACCACAGCAGAGGCTGCTGAGGCCCAGCCCTCCGTTTGGCAGCCACCAAATCACAGGAATCATGGAAAGTGAGGGGTTGGAAGGGACCTGGAAAGATCCTGGAATCCAGTCCCTTGCCAGAGCAGGGTCACTCCAGCAGGTCACACAGCAGACATCCAGTGGGTTTGGGAAGTCTCCACAGGAGACTCCACAGCCTCCCTGGGCTGCCTGGGCCGGGGCTGCCTCACCCTCAGGGGGAAGAGGTTTTTCCTTATATTTGTGTGGAACCTCCTGTGCTCCAGCTTGTACCCATCACCCTCTGTCCTGTCCCTGCACATCACTGTGAGGGGCAGTTACACTCTGCTCCCTGCTTTTTTGTTGTGATTTTCCTTTTCCAGAGGCTGTGCCCAGCTGTTAACTGTCTGTGTTTGCTGCCTGACAGCACCCAGACGGGGAAGGAGGGGGTGAAGTAACTCCTGGGCTTGTGTCAGGGCTGGAGGTAAATATTAAAATGCTGCCTGGAAACCGGCACAATCGTGTCCTGACGCTGCGGAGCCAGGCAGGCACACCCTGCCCTTCCCAGGGAGACAAACCTGGGACCAGCACCCTGGCAGGAAGGTTGGGCTTGGGGTTAGAAAGGCAGGAAGGTGAGGCTGCCAAATGACTGAAAAGTGAGGAGGAAAAAAAAAAAAAGGAAAGTTTGACTTGCCCCAGGGGTTTGGGTCTTGGTGGAGGCATCCAGGCTGCTGTTCCGAGGTGTGGGTGGGTTGTGAGGGATGTTCAACCCTTTCCAGTGGTGCCCAGGAACAGAACAAGGGATCAGGGGCTGAAGCCATTGGAAATTCCACCTCAAGATGAGGAGGAACTCCTTGGATGTGAGGCTGAGGGAGATTTGTGCACAGATTTGTGCAGAACAGAACATATCTGTCATCTCAGGAGGTGATTCACCACAGAGGCATCAGGGGAGATGCCTCTCTTATTAGGAAGAAATCCTGGGTGAGGGTGCTGAGCCCCAGGTTGCCCCCAGAAGCTGTGGCTGCCCCATCCCTGGCAGTGCTGAAGGTTGGATGGGGCTTGGATGGAACTGGACAATATTTAAGGTCACTTCCAACCCAAACCTTTCTATGATGATCCCTCTCTCCCAGGATCACCCTGGGCTGTGGGAGGGGTCCCTGACCATGGCAGGGGGTTGGAACAGGATGGTCTTTAATGTCCTTTCCAACCCAAACCATTCTGTGATTCCACAAAATGCAGGTGGTGTATCCTGGCTTTGTACTCAATGTCAAGCCATGCTTGATATTTAGTGGATGGAGAAAAACCTTGGATTCTTAATGGACAGTAAATTCTCCATGGGACAGCAGCGTGTCCTGGTGGCCCAGAGGGACAATGGGATCCTGGGGGGCATCAGAAAAAGTGTCCCCAGCAGATCCAGGGGGTTCTCCTAGATCCCCTCTCACACCTGGAATCCTGGATCCAGTTTGGGACTCCCAAGTTCAGGAGAGACTGGGATCTACTGGAGAGAGTCCCATGGAGAGCTGGGAGGGTGCTGAAGGGCCTTGAGCATCTCTGCTGGGAAGAAAGAGTGAGAGCCCTGGGGGTGTTGAGGCTGGAGAAGAGAAGGCTGAGAGGGGATCTGCTGAATGTCCATCACTAGCTGAGGGCTGGGGGGCAAGAGGAAGGGGACAATCTCTGTTCAGGGGTGCCCAGGAACAGGACAAGGGATCAGGGGCTGAAGCCATTGGAAATTCCACCTCAAGATGAGGAGGAACTCCTTGGCTGTGAGGCTGAGGGAGCCCTGGCCCAGGCTGCCCATGGAGGTTCTGGAGTCTCCTTCTCTGGAGCCTTTCCAACCCTCCTGGATGTGTTCTGTGGGACTGCCCTGGGGGATCCTGCTGGGACAGGGGGGTTGGAATCCATCATCTCCAGAGCTCCCTTCCCACCACTGACATATGAGCATCAGGCTGTTCTCCTGCCCCTGCACCCCTTGGGCCTGGTCCACACACAGGATCAGAGTTGGAGGACACCATGATGGTCCCTGTCCCATCCTTCAGGGAAGATCCTGGTGAAGGGGCAGCTCAGAGTCCCAGCCCCTGGTGCACAGCTCTTCAGAAAGCACCTTACCAGCCCTGGGAATAATCTTCCCAGGGAAGCAGTGGATTCCCCAGCACTTGACACTTTTAGGATCCAGCTAGACAGGGTGCTGGGCCATCTTGTGCTTTTTCCAGGGAAGGTTGGACCAGATGACCCTTGAGGTCCCTTCAGCCTGGTGTTCTGTGATTCTGTGTTTCACCTGTGTGAGCTGGGAGAGGAGGAAAACTCCTTGGCAAAGCATCCAGGATCCAGGGACTCCACCAGCTGGGAATGTGTGGAGAAGCTGCCACGGAGGAACCAACCCATGGCATGAAATCACCACCTCAGAGGGGCTCAGAGAAAAGTATAACACAAGTGAAGTCAAGACTGCTACCTGATAACTACCCCTGCTCAGCAGGCAGGAGAGGCATAGACAGAAAAAAACTCACAGAAATGGGCCAAAAGAGCTCAGGTGCTTTTATCCATGACTGTAAGAGGATGGCACTACAGGAGAGGCTGATGAAGAGCCTGGGAGCTAATTCGATAAGAGAATGGAGACCCTTGGAAGCTCATTAGTCAAATTAGCAGGACATCCAGAGCAGTGAAAATTGTCAGAAATTGAAAAAGTGGGCTAGAGAAACCAAACAAAAAAGCCTACACAAAATGGGTTATCTAATCTCACTCTGTCTCAGAAATCTGGAAGGGAAAGCACAACAGGAGAAGAAAAGAAAGTGAAGATGACAAATAACAAGAGAACAGCTTTAACTACTGAGGGCACTGGATGCAAATGCCTATTTGGAAAAAAAAATAGAAGGTGAAGAACTCCTTGAGAGCTCTCCATTATGGAAAGCTGGAAATGACTGAAAATATCCCATACACAATGTAACCCAGAGCTAAACCTGTAAGTTTGGGACACTTCTGGAGAAAATTCATCTGACATCAGGAAGTTGTTGCCCACCCCTAGGAAGGAGCAGCTGCATAACAAGGTACCAAAGAGCTACCTCCAAAAACAAGAGAGATGATGAATCACTTAGATAATAACAAGAGAATAAGTAAGAGTCAAGAATAAGACTTGTCAATATGTGAAGACAACATAACACTTCATACACTGAAATAAACCTGGTGGAAAAGAACAAATGGACCTCTAGAGAAGGACATGTCACTGCAACTTCCCCCAGCACCTGAGGTGCTATGTTCCTAAATGGAAATGGAAATTACTGTGTAATATTGGGTTGCCAGGTTGCTTTCCATCACCTTCCACCTTGAAGGCTCCTGGGAGCTCCTGAAGAACCCCCCAGCAGGCTGGTGTAGTGGGTGAAAAGAGATCAGGCAAAACAACAAAAAAATCCCAAAAGCTACGCAGGCAGCAACGCTGACGAAAATACGTAAGGTTGCAGTGACACAGCTGAGATATCTTGCCAAAAACAACCAATGAAAGAGGAATCCAAGATAAAAATCTGTTACCATGACAACACAAATACAAAATGTAAAATATGGGAATAATTTTCTGTCTTTTTGGCTTTAGCTAGGTCAAGTGCTAGGATGGTTTTGACCATCACACTGTAATACAGATGAATAAAGAAAGATCCGAGGACAGATTAAGGAAAAAGAAAAAAGAAGAAAAAGCATGTGTGAGGGACTTTGTGACAGGACAAGCAAGTCACCACCCCATGTTTTGTCCTCTGGTCAGGGAGCCAAGGGAACAGTAAAAAACCTGGCTTATTCTCTAATGAAGAATCTCACAGGTTGTGGCTCCATGGGCTACCCCATGGCTACCAAGATGAACCAGGCACTTCCAGCCCTGGCAGCCAAGATTTTCTGAGTGATCCAGCTGCACTCAGTCTAGGACAGAGGAAAGCAGAGCCACCAGAGCACTCTCTGGGGCATACAGACCTTACACATCAGGATGCTGCAACTGCTTCTCAGCCCTGAAACTGGTATCAATGTTATTATTTCAATATTGCTAACTTACAGGGCTAGTTGAAGACAGCTGTGTAATGCCAGGCAAAACCTCATCTACCTGACTACAAACGGTTCCTTCTTCACTTCAGTGGTTCTGTTACTGAGCTTTAATTAGGAGAGTAAAATGTGGGCAGCAAATGCTCTTTAGAGAATTATTGTGAAAAATAATGGGTTATCTCACTTCAGGGTAGAATAGACTTGAGCTGCTGTAGGTAAAACCTTTCTGTATCACACATTTTAGCTGAAGAATAAATACAGAGATCATGGCATAAGCACAATTCTGTAATTTCCCGGCAGAGAAAAGGGGAATTTCAAGACACAACCCGAGCCAGCAACTGTGTGTTTGTACAAATACATACCTACAAAAATGTATAAACATGCATATTTAAAACTGAACAGCAGGTAAGAATGTACTGATTTACAACTGGAACAATGCAGCCCCGGTACTACCTCTTCATATGAATATTAGTATTACAGTATCTATAGTAGCTGAGTTAAAAACTACAAACTTGAGTGCTTCTGTAACATTTTCCATCCCAAGTAATTCCGGAAATATCCTATTATCTTGTAATTTCTGCTGTAATTCTGTTCTTACAGACAGTTCTGCTATTAAGAAAAGCAACATCTTTTTTAAGAGAAAGATAAGAACCCAACTACACAACTGACACAGTAGCATTTTTTCCCCAAGGCCTCAGGCTCTCAAGTCAATTTTATGGAGGTCTAATATCAAACACTTAAGGAAATGGAATAGCAGGACACAGGTTTCCAGCTAGCACCTGTACAATACTCAGACAGGGAGATGTTTACAGGAAGCATTCCTACCACATGTCCTGCTATGCTGACCTGTTGTGATGAGTTTCTTTGTACAGGTGGATCAGCATGATTTCCAGAGCATTTACAGGGATATTCCTAATGACTTGCCCTGCCACATGTGACTGCCAGCATGCCTCTTTCATTCCTACAGCCTATTATCACTGCTGAAACTCACAAACACTGCATGTTACAAACAAAGCCTTCTGACCATGCCAGATACTGAGGTGGGTGGGGAAAGGACTCCTGGAGGGCACTTACTTTTTTTTTTTGTAGCTAAATTCTAATTGAACCTAAAATTCTTCTCTAAAGCTGTTCTGGTGCCAGTGAGCTCATGCCCTCACTCAGCACAGCCCAACTTTGCACTGGTTTCCATAAAGTAAATGGCAACTTTTTTACCTTTTTTTTGAAGTCAAGAAAATGCCTGCCGAACAGGATTGAATGGGTAACCATGGAGGTTCACTCCAACAGGAACTTTGCTGAATTAATGTTTTTGTGGTTCAGTTCAATATGCATGGCTTTAAAGACACATCTTAAAAAAAGACCACAACAAACAAAAAACCCCACAGAAACCCAGCAAAACCACAACAAACAGAACCCACCCACCCCCAAAAACCAAGCCTCCCCTTCCCTAGGGATGCTTCCTCTGCTTTTAACATTCATAGACTCATCTGCTGTGACTACATCCTAAAAATATGTAAAAACTGTTGCTATTATTAAAGTTTAAATTCCCACAGCTTGACAAAGATAACCAGGAAAGTAATTCTTGAGATGAACTGACTCCCCATCAGTGCTAAGGAACTCAGAAGTAGACGTGCTCTGTTCAGATATGCACCCAGCTCAAAGCAAATGTGGAGAATAAACTGAAGGTAGAGCTGAAGAGCATTCCTCTGCAGAGGACAGCCAAACCTCCCCTTTGCCAGAGACCAAAATCAAACTGCCCTGGGAGTCTGGGGACTGAGGGTGCCTGGGGAAGGTGAGTGGGCAGAGGACTCTGCATCAAACTCAGCCATCAGGAGAACCTCATCAGGACATTCCCATCTGAAGGGCAACCTCAAGAATGCTCCAGAATTGGATTTACCATCTGAGAGCCTTCAAACTCCAATGCATCCTGCTCCTAAATGACAATAAAACAAGTAATACAAGCAGGAGGATTATACTGGTGCTTCTTTTCCAGATGAGAAGTTGACTGCAGCACAGCAGAGACAACAGACCACTGCTCATACAGCACCATGCCTCTCTTCAGAACTCAAACGATGATCCAGGTTGCTACCTAGAAAAGACTAACCCTGAAAACTTTATTCTCCTGCAGTTTCCTCACCACAGAGAGTAAGTATTTGCAACAAATGTTAATTACTATTTCCAGGAGCAAAATCAACCATCATTTAGGTATACTAAAAAAGCACACAGGAAATAAACCCATTTTCTCATGGAACAAAAGCATGACAACGTTTTTAAGAGGCTTCCTTGAACCAAGGAACTGAAAAGCAGACTGGGTCATGCTGCACTTTAGCAGCCTCAAGTGCTGCTAAATTTGTTGGTGAGCACAGCACACTGAGCCAAACAACTTCTGTAACTCACATCTTGGGTTCTGTTGTTTTGCTTACTAAAATAAAATGTCTGCCATTTTGTGACAGGAAAGAAATGGCAACATTTCATCACTGAGTGCTATGTGTCAGCCAAAACCAATTAGCCATGCGACTCAAATCTAAAGTCACGTTTTTTAAGCAGTGTTTTTGTAGATAATCTTTGAATTTGGTCACACCACATCAAGTGTTATGAAGCACATCCTGTGAATAAGATCAGTGTTTTATTTACCACAGTGCAGAACAAAGCTTTGTACCTCAGAAACCAGCTGTTCTGCCAAACCACATTGAGGTAGATGTCTGTTTTAAGATTTCTGGATTTCAAGCAACCTATGTCACATCCACAGCTTAATACTGGTATATTTGTTCTTCTATATTTTAACAACTATTAAGTCATTATTAAAGATGTTGGAAGAGCCTTCCACTTGAGTGAGAAACAACCAAGGACAGTGAATGAGAACTGACATTTGACTCTTAAGCTTCCAGAACCCTGGTTTATATTTACTTACAGTCAGGAAGTTGGGGATTTGCAGAAAAACTTACAATTACCTCACAGCTGATGGTAAGAAGCACTGTGCACCCATTTATTACTGTCTCCTACTGTGTCTTAGGCTTTCACAGGTTTTGTTGGTTTATTGTTTACCTGGGTTGGAAGCAGAAGGGTTTGCTAGTTGGTCACAGTGTGCACAGTTACATACACAGTGCTCAATTTATGGGCAGAAGCAATAACTTAGACTTCAGTACATAGCCTGGCTCCTGTTCTGTAACCTGTCTCTACACAGGGGCATCTTCTGTTTAATGTTGTCTCATGATTATTGCAAGTGATCTGGAAAGGATGCCAGCACCCAGAGAGCTGGGTGACAGAGCTCATCTGCTGCCCCCAGATTTCACATCTGTGCAGACACAGCAACACTTGCACATCACAGGCTGAATATCCCTTGTTTCGTTCCAATGGAGTTAAAAGCAAAGACTGAAAGAAAGCTCTGGTTTTGTAACCAGATTATTACACCTCTCCAGCACCACAGGCTTTGTTTCACTCCAGAAGTTTCTCACAGCATCCTGCAAGTAAAAGCTTGCTTTTCCTTGTCAAAAATGTTTGTTCTATTGTCACATTGACGAAGGCTGATCCCTGGATCTTCACTTGATCACAAAATGGGTTACTTAACTTGACATTTCCCTGAGCTGTGCATGAAGAAACACTCAGGAAAGCCTTCCATTAAAGCATCAGGTGAAACTTCTCACTGGGAAGACGTGCCATCAGAACAGTTCTGACATCAACCACTTTTAACCCCCCCTTGCTGTTACATCTTAAAAGGTGCTCTTCAATTACCTCCCTCTGGAAACTTCCTGTTTTCACCACATTAAGTCCTATAAGCTGGCACGTACTAAAATTTCATTTTCATTCAGTCATACTCAAAGATTAGAGCTGTCAGCAGCCCCCTCAGGTTCCCACTCTGCAGCAGAGCCCAGCACAGCAGGAGATGGACACGGGCAGCAGAGCAGAGAGCTCCACAACCTCCATCCCAGCACTGCACCCTGCAGCAAGTTGGTGTTAGAGCTGTGGTGGTCACAACAGAGCACTGTGCCCATTCCTCTCCCTGGCTTTGGAACACCAGAACGTTCCAAAGCTATCTGCAGCAGCAAACTGCAAGCTGGTAAGAAAACACTAGGAAAACAGGCGACCAGGTGCCAGCCACATGGCACGCAGGGCTGCTGAGCTCAGCCAGGATTTGTGTCACCAACACTGTCACCAAGGGACAGGACAGCATGCAAAGCCCTTCCCAGCAGAGCTGGGACAGGAAAATGAGTCACAAACAGGACTGCTGCTCTTTAGAGAAGGGTTTCAGAGGGCAGAAATGTGAATTGTGAAGGTGGGAGATATCGCAGCTTTATAGTATAATATAATATAATACCAATAATATATAATAAATGCATATAATATAAATACATAACTCATATAATAAATACGTATGAGTAAGATAAGTACATAAATCATATAATAAATAAATATAAATAGTACAGCAAATATATAAATCATATGATAAATACATATAAATAATACAATAAATTATGATTTATTATAATAATCAAAGTAGGCCACACTCAAAATGGGCAGCTGGCAGTCCCAACAGCTCGAGCTGACTCAGAAATCAGGGTTTTTCACCCCCAGAACACAGAAACAAGATTTGATTCACAAAGACATGAGCTGATACACACATTGCCACAATGGCTACCAAAAAGCATGGAGAGTAAGATAGGAGGATCAACAAAAATCAGTAACTCAAGGAGTTTTAACAGAATGTTGGTTTTAAAATATGACCTGAGGAAAACACTGAATCACCTTTGGATGTGTTGTTTTTTCTTCTTTGGTACTTTTAGAAAAACTCAATATTGTTTTGCTGTTCTCACTTAAAAAGAACCATATTGGGGCACTCTGTACTTCAGCACTGGGTATTAATTAGTCACTTGTCAAAACTGCTCCAGAAGAGCCCTCTGCATGCTCTAGAGGCACAAACACACCATTGTTCAATTAAAAAATACAAAATCTTTACCTTAGAATGGGCTGGGTTGGAAGGGAGCTCAGAGATCACCAAGTCCAACCCTTGATCCACTCCCCCCGTGGTTCCCAGCCCATGGCACTCAGTGCCACATCCAGGCTCTTTGGAAAGATCTCCAGACACGGAGAATCCACTACTTCCCTGGGCAGCCCATTCCAATGTCTGATCACCCTCTCCAGAAAGAAATCCATTCGAATCTCCAACCTAAACCTCCCCTGGCACAACTTGAGACCCTTTGTGCCCTCTTGTCTTGCTGAGAGTTGCCTGGGAAAAGAGCCCAACCCCCCCCTGGCTCCAACCTCCTTTCAGGGAGTTGGAGAGAGTGATGAGGTCTCCCCTGAGCCTCCTCTTCTCCAGCCTCAACACCCCCAGCTCCCTCAGCCCTTCCTCACAGGAATTCTGCTGGATCCCTTCACAGCCTCCTTGCTCTTCTCTGGACCTGCTCCAGCACCTCAAGCTCCTTCCTGAGCTGAGGGGCCCAGGACTGGACACAGGACTCAAGCTGTGGCCTCACCAGGGCTGAGCACAGGAGACCTTCATGAGACCTTGCCCTGCCTCACACGGGCTTCCATCCCAGAGATCAAACACATGGGTTTTCTAGTCAATTCAAGCACTTTTTACTAATCACAAGCACAGAATCAGGCACAGGAACAAGACAAAATCATCACCAGGAAGATTTCTGATCCTGGCACAGCTCCTGAGGGGGTGACAAATCCACTCACCTCCCTGTACCCCCCTGAGGTTCTGCCTTGGGCAGAACAGGCTCTGGACAAAGTCCCAAGCATTGCTGAGTGCAGATTTTCCTCCCTCGGGAAAACCAAGAGCAGAAACAATGAGAATGAACCCACTGGAGACCAAGTCATTCAGCCAGCAGTTCCTTGACTTCCTGGAGACAGAAGTTTCTTCTCTGCCCCCAAGCCCAGTCCTGGCAAAGCCACCACCTCCAGGGCAACACAAATTCACCTGCATTTCCAACTGGGAGTGTCTGCCTAAGGGGCAAAGATCCAGAACCAGAGCTGTGAGAAACACAAGCCCAGGAACTCATCCCTGAACTGCATTTTCTGCAAGCTGTACATACCCCACACATCTCATCACTTCCATAAAGCATATAGACAGACAACAACAAAGCCACAAAGCAGAACAAGAAAAAGCAACACTCTACAAGAAGCTGACAGCAACAAGTTCAGTGTAGGAAAGAAAATGTCTTACATTGAAGAAATCATTGTCTAGTATGTTTTTATGTCAATTAAAAAAAAATATACAGTATTGAGAGAACTGGTTGTCCAAAAAAGACAACAGAGAAGTCTGCAGAGGTGCCTGCAATGTTTAGGAACTGTATACTGCTTTTCACACACTATTTTCACTTTCTCCAAAGAAGGAAGTACAGTAGTAACAATCATAGAGTAGTGGCACAGCCTAAGCAACACCCACCTATCTAATTTCTACGACTACAGGAAGAACAGCAATACAAAATGTATTGAAAAGTACTTTTTTTCCTCCCCATTATCTCGTATTGGACATTTTAGTGTCTTTTAGGTATCAAGCATAACAAAGTCTTGTTGTCAGTAAATTACTGATACATCAGCACAGTTCAACCAAGAAGCTGTTGTTACAGATACCCACATCCTGGCATGCACAATTCTGTACGTGCTGAAGCCATTTCTATGCCAAAAATACTACACAGGTTTCTGAAGCAGGAACAGCATGGGCTGTGAGCAATGAGGAGAAACAAAAAACAACCATAACAACCCTGGAACTGAAATACTAATACAGAATGATTTACAAACCACTTTAGAAAGCTGCTCTTCCTTGTCCCTCTCTTCTTCAAGACTGCTTACATCACATAACCCACTCCCTGTGTCATGTGTAAGGTACAGACTTACAACCCAAAGATTACCCAAACTGGATACAACCCAATCTTACCCAAAAGACTGTTCCTAGTATGAGAAAAGAACTTCCAAAGCCAGTTCCCTACACACAGCCACCTCTGCAGCACCTCAAGCCTGCTGACAACAGGATCACTAGATTCAGCAGCTCCTGCTAGCTCAGCCCACGAAAAGCTCCCGGAAGAGAGAAAAAAACCCAAACCCAGGCAAACCACAAAACACAACAGAAAGAGAACTGCAATGCCAACACAAATTACCCTCAAGCAGAGGCATCAGGAAAGCACAGCCAGCAGGAATTTCTAACTTACTTGCTGCTCGTGTGCCTTCTCTGCCAGCAGAACACCAGGACCCGGCTGTTCCTGGCGCGGTTTCGGTTTTTGGGAGGTGCTGGGCAAGCCCTGGGCGAGCCGGTGTGCCCAGCTCCCCACCCAGCAGCAGGGCTGCCCCACCTCCAGCACAGCCCCACGGAGCCTGGGCACACACAACCACAACCACAACCACCAGGTTTGGTCGTGGCAGTGCCAGGGAGGTGCTGATGTTTGGGGCAGCTCTGCCCTCGCCACGCATTGGGTGCCCGGACGCGATGAGCGAACCCCATCTCCTGCTCCTCGGGTGGTTCTGGAGGTGTCCTGGACAAGTGTCACCACCAGGAGAGCCTTGTGTCCCCTCAGTGTGACCGGTGTGTGTGACAGGAGCTTATGGGACTGGTTCTGGAGGTGGTTCTGGAGGTGTCCTGGACAAGTGTCACCACCAGGAGAGCCTTGTGTCCCCTCAGTGTGACCGGTGTGTGTGACAGGAGCTTATGGGACTGGTTCTGGAGGTGGTTCTGGAGGTGTCCTGGACAAGTGTCACCACCAGGAGAGCTTTGTGTCCCCTCAGAGTGACTGCTGTGTGTGACAGGAGCTTATGGGACTGGTTCTGGAGGTGGTTCTGGAGGTGTCCTGGACAAGTGTCACCACCAGGAGAGCTTTGTGTCCCCTCAGTGTGACTGCTGTGTGTGACAGGAGCTTATGGGACGCTCTCCCTAAATTCAGACTGGTTACTGAGGCTTCCCAAGCACATAGATTTTGTTGATTGCAAGAAACAGAGATGGTTGGGCCAGTTAAGGCCATAGATAATACTTCAGCATAACAAACCCAAATAATTTATATCAATTTGGAAGTTAAAAGGTACCTCTTGCAATACCAGTAATGATCTGCTCTACATTTTTTTCTTTGTTTGCTTGCTATGCAATAGATTACTCAATACCTCAACAATATAATCAAATGCTCAACACAATGGGAGGAGACATTTGTATGTCCTGGTTTTTTAAAAAAAAAAATTAAGTCCCCACACCACTTACAAACCCTTTTGCATATTTTTTTTTCATAGCAGCCTCAATGCCACCCCTTACGTCAAGGGAACAAGAAACAAGATGTTAGCCCTAAAAGGAAGAAGAAAGGAGAAAATACCCAAGCTATGGCATAGACTGGAAAATACTTAATTTTTAAGTGAAGTGCAGAATATTTTTTTGTGACGTGATCCTATTCTTTTAATCACTGTTCAGCTTTACAAGTTGCAACTCCATGCAGTGGTCTCCAAATCAGAGACTTCTTAATAGCTCTCAGGACAACTCACAGCTACAGCTCCACCATTTGCCACAGTCTTGCAGCAGAACACCTAGAAGTGAGGATCTGTGCACCATGACACACACTTGTGCCAAGGAGAACATGAGAAAGGAGCTCTCAAACAGCCCGTTGACATATTTCTATGAATAACCCCAAAATTTAGAGACAGCTTTTCCAACCCTGACAGCATGATGTGAGATGACACTGAGCAAAACTACATGCATAACTTTCACCAGAGCAAGGCTAAGAAGAGGTTAAAAAAAATTAAAATCTCTTAGCTGTAACTTATTAACTCCCCCACCTCAGCCAGCTTCTCAAAAAAAGTTAGGAATTCATCTAGGATAAGGAGCATTAGTTAAAAGTATTACTGACCAACAAAATGGTGCAGGAATCCAGAGAGATTTCACATGCAGGACACTCCGAGGCTCCAGCAGGGAAAAAATCAAAGGGAGAAACAGCAGTCTGTAAGTTGCCTAAAAACTGACGCAATGTTTTCAGCTGCATTAAAAGATCTGATGTCTTTTTGAAGCAAAAATAGCTTGCCTGCCTCTTCAAAACATACCTCCTTTCCTGTAAAATTACTGTAAAAAAAAAAATAAAACCCTGTACAATATTGCTTCTGAATAGGTATTTTTAGAGAAAAAGAATGTCAGAGAACAATACAGCTAGACAAGTGGCTTTAGAAAAGTACCACTGGCACAAACTACAAAAACAGAACAATAAATCTCTGAGTTTTGCTCTATTTTAAACAACACTACATGACCGTGGGAGATAGTTAAAATTGAAGGATATAATTAAGAAAAGGTTTAGCTGAAATAAAAGGCAGTCATGGCCCAGTGGGAAGTAAAAAGGTTAAAACGTCAAATACCTATTGACTAAGAGTCAGAATAAAGACAGAATGAGGTAAGTACTTTCGTAGTATAAAACCTTTACCAACAAATACTTTGGACTATCACAGGAACTGAAGCATCAAGTACTGAATGGAATACATAGCCTCATAAATATAAAGCAATTACATCATATTACATTTTTCTCATAGCACTACCTTACAGATGTTTATGCTTAATAGCGTGGCTGAAAATGGTACCTTGTACACTTGATTTGAAAGAAACACTTGTGACTGAAAAAGATGCATTAAAAAAGGCTTAAGTTGTAAGAATGTCCATGTTTAGGAGATGTTGTGTCACCTGGTGACCTCTCCACACCCAAGAAAAAGTGAGCTTGCAGGGACCCACCCAGCAGATGATACCTGAGACTGTCCCATGCTGTACCATGGGAACTACATGACTACAACACTTGAACAAGCAGGGGAAAGGCCCGGGCAAACTGCAGGGAACAGAAAAAACATTCCACAAAAAAATCCACTGAGCTGTGTCTAGGAACAGACAAAAGCTTTGAAAGGAATGGACAACAGGTTTATAACCTCCTTCACTGAGCAGAGAGGGAAGATAATGATTTGTGTAGCACAGGAGTATCCTCAGGACTATTATTTTACAAAAGCATTGATCAAGGAAGTTGAAATTCCCATTCAAAATCCAAAACACTTCCTGCCAATGGGATCTTCAAAATCACAGAATGGTTTGGGTTGGAAGGGTCCTTAAAGATCACCTCATTCCAAGCTCTCTGTACAGGCAGGGACATCTCCCACTCGACCAGGCTGCTTTAAGCCCCATCCAACCTGCCCTGATGGGCTACCCCCAGATTTGGAATACTGTGGCAGACACCCATGCACCTCTGTACCTTGGCTCAGGCTGACTAAGGAGCAGCCAGACTCATGTCCTGGGGATCAACTGATGAGCTGGAAAGCCCCAGGATCACATACAAGGATGGTCTGGAAACGCAAAAATGCAGAATCACTGAAGTACAGAACAAGACAAGAAAGCTAAAATGAAGACATCTTGCTCACACCACAAACCTGTGGTTACACACCAGTACTCCACCCCGTAAGCATGAACACCAGGATGGGCCCAACCTGAGCTGGACTGCATGCCAGGGGACCCTCCCCTTGAGCAGAGAAATCTCTCAGGGTTAGACATTCCCTTCTCACACACTGAGGCACTCAGACATCATTAACCCACGTAGCTCCTTAATATTGTTACTAACACTGCATGGATAATCCCATTAGACATAAACCATGGAACAGGTCTGAGATGAGGATCCAGACACACCTAGCTTAACCAAGGAGTTTAGAAATCAACTCAGTTTTCCTTGGTGTGTTTCTTCCATGCTGTAATCAATAAGGAGAACCCTGCCATCAAACTCATTGAACCTTGTCAAACCACTGTTAAAAGTTTGTCAACTTCCATCAAACCCAGTGAACTCTGACAAATTATTATCTTACCTCAGTAAACCTACTACTGTTTTTTGAGTGATGTGCATTGCACTCACCTGTGACAAACATGCACCTAACCTAGCAGTGACTACCAGCTACAGCCAGTGTGACAACCACCAAAAAGGGCATTTTCAATACCCTGCTCCAACACTCTGCAAGACCTGAGCATACTTCATGCCATGCCTGCTTCTCTTCACCATCAACTGCACTCTGATAGGACAATCATCTTCATAGCAACAACTCTTGCACCAACTTGCACACTAACTGCTCCAGGGGCTGTGAAAGCTCAGACAGATACCAGTGCCTCAACCTCACCAGGTCCCAGTGAGTAAACAGAACCCAAAGATACCAACAGCACTCTGAAGGTTTAATAACTGGGCTGGCAATTAAAAGAATGACAGATGCCTTCTCTCAATCCCTCTCCCTTCCCAGAAAGAGAAAGGAGAGAGATCAAGGGAGAGAGACTGATGGGTTGAAAACTGAACTGCACAGCTTTAATGAAACAGTACTGACAAATAGGAATTCTATGAAATATGTACAATTATATACAAAACCAGTATCACACTTCTCCCCACAGTAATGCTCAGGTCACCACAAAGGCCTCAGGGCAGCTCTGGGAAAGCCCCAGACTCCTGTAGCAGATAGGAGCCAGAGTCAGGAACACATGGATTGAGGGATAGGGATCAAAGGCAGACAAATGGATGGAATCCTCCCAGGACACCATCCCTGGATAAAGAGAGCTTGACCCTTTTGGTCCCTCAAATTTATACCAAGAATGATGTGTACCAGATGGCCAATTTGGTCAAATCATTTGGGCACCTCTCTGGTCTGCTCCTCCCCAAAGGAAAGCTGCAGGTCTGACTCCTTTACTCCCTCAGCTTCCAGAGCCAAGCAGTGTCCTTGGTTCTGCACACCAGCAGTAACTATAAACATCAAACAGTGTGAGTCCTAGAAGCAGACACTGACTGAGAAACTTGCTGTAAACTTCAGCAAGTGCAGATACTTCAGAAGAGTAACTGAGAAGTAAAATTACTAGAAAGAAAATTGGTTCTATCATGGCCGTAACCAGGACAAACACTTAAGGGTGAAAACACAACCCCTGCTCTATAAATGAAATGAAGTTTGCCACTGTTACCAATGAGACTGTGATTTTTTAATGCTAACAAATCTATTTTCCTCAAGAAGTCAACTATAGCATTCTGCTGACTTGTATTCCTCTCTCATTTCAATTCATTGTGATTTTTAGCAAGCTGTGAAGAGCATCTCGGTGTTACTGAATGCTGGCAAACAAACTGGTTTTCAACCCCTTGCAGGGGAAAATGCCATCCCATACCCTTTTCACTTTTAAAGATCATTTCCTGAAGCATGCATTACCTTAACAGCAGGAGGTGCTCCAGCTGCTGGTGTCTTGGACTGGCTGACATCAGCACTTCCTGATTTTTTCTAAAAAATAAAAGACATAATCTACATCAGATACAGTGATGACAAAGAGGAAAGTCAGGTCAAACTGTAAATTGAAAAAACGTACATTAAAAAGCACACTTAAAAAAAGCCCACTGGAATGTTTTATGCAAAGCAGGTTATGAAAAAATAAATTTGCCTATATAACTTTAATTCATACAGACTCATTTCAGACAGTTTTGCCCAGCCTTGATGAGGCTGACTTCTCTTTTACAGATGATACATAAACCTGTGCTGTTTCCTGTGGCAGCACAACTCCATCTTAATTAGCAGCTGAAGTACTGTAACTATCTCTACTGTAACTATCATTAACTTCAATGAAACTTACCAATGAAAGTAAGATGGTTGAGCTACTGTACTGACATAACTTAATGACAGCATGTAAGGTAACGCTTCACCTCAGGCAGGGAGGTAAAGATGCAAAGCTAAGGACAAAATGATGGTTTATCTAGTTAATAAATATTCTTGCAACTGAAAAAAAAACTTGACATCCCCTTTGAACATCTAGTTCTTCAGCAATGCAATGCCATGATTATCAAGTACTACCAAGTAACACTGCAAAAACTCAGCAACTGCTGAAATCACCTCTCAAAAGGACAGGGAAAATAAGCTGTTAGTAATGAAAAAAGGAAAAACCACCAGATTTTGGAAAGCAGCAGATGGGTAGGTAACACATGTTCATTTCCTCTGGTAAGTGGAAGCTCAGGATTCACAGCACAACTGAACTGTTCACACTTCAATTATTCTCTGTAAGCAGAGAAGTCTGCAGAACACCCAGAAAATGAACCAGCAAACCTTGCATGCAAACCCAGAAGCATGAGAAGCACCAGGGGTATTTTTGATGGGACACTGGTTACTGTCACAGACTGGGAGACTCAGAGACCTCTGTCATTAAGGTAATTGCCACCTCCTGATCTGATTTATCTCCCAAACCATGAGAGCATCTCACATCAACAAAGCTGCACACTCAACAGTCAGCCTGAGGCAGTGGTCCACCCTCTGGGGCCACTGCATAAGATCAACAAAAAAACCATCCCAACAGCACAGACTGACACAAAATGGGGTATTTACATCCAGGATTTCACATTTAGTGTTGGCCACTCTGAAAATAAAAACAGCATCCAACTGAAAAAAGAAAAGAGTGTAATAGTGGTGAAAGGGATGCTAGGAATGTGGCTGCCTGTACTTCATCCCAGGACCCTCCTGCACAGCTCCTGAAGTCCAGTTGGCCAGTACAGACCAGTACTGCCCAGTACAGACCTGCCCAGCTGCTGGAGTCCCAGCCCAGGTCTGGGGGTCTCTCTGTCCAGGCTGAAGGGTGTAGTTGCAAGTTCAACCATCAGCAAACCCAAGCACACACCCAGAGACTCAGTAAGGAGCCCACAAACACTTCCACCTTTAAATAAGTTGCTAAGTTGCTGAATAACTGAAAACTGTAAGCACTACCTTTCCCTTTTCAAAAAGAAAAAGAAATCACCAAGAGGAGCAGACTTCTGAAGAGCCATCAGTGCTCAGGACATGGTTCTGTACCCCAGCTCTCCATTTCCATCTCAAGCTCAGCTCAAATCACAGCTTTTGTTCAGGACCTCATGGTCCACGGTGCTCAGGACTCACCTTTGGTACCTGAGACTATGCCTAACAGAAATGTCATGCTCTGGAAGTCCACAATTAAAGGGCTGGTTTGCAGAAGGAGTTTTTATGACACCTTCTGACACATGCAAAAATTTCAGGCACAAGGCTAGCCTCCTCCCACCCCAGTATGAACAAAAAAAATATAATAAAGTGAGATAAATCCTTGTTCTAAGCATGAACTTAGAACTCGATCTTAATCAATTAACTCCATTAATCAATTAAACAGCACAAACAACAAGTTGTCCACACAAACATTTCTCTGTTAAATGGCAAGTGGAACAGCCATAAATGTAAACGTTGGAGAGAGAGAAGGAAAAGAAGCAACCACTTCTCTGGAGTAGAGAAAGACTGCCTGGAGGTAACTGTGTGGAAAGTTCAGCCATGGCATCAAATCAGTATTCTTTACTGAGTACTGCCCATGATGGGCAAAGTAGAGCAACACATTTCAGTTCCCAGGGTCATCTTTCAACAGTAATTTCTTTGATATCTACCCCTTTCATCATTTGTAACAGCAGAAAAAAAGAAAAACAAATGGCCACATCATGCTGCAAGGTTCTTCCTTCTTTAAAATCATCCCATTAAAATAATGATGTTATGTGCTTCCCAGCATCTTCCCCACAATGCTGTCTCCAGGCAAACCATCTTGAACACTCTTTATCAACAAATCCATCAGAGCTGTTCCCATCTCCCCCACCTAGGAGTGGAAAGGTATTTTATTATTTTTCTGTGACAGTCTCAAGACACAGGGAGCTGAAGAATCAGCTTGCAGCTGTACTCCCCAACCTGATAAGGAATTATCAAGGCATAGCTTCCTTACAAAATGAATTAGAAGAACCAAAAGCCTGTAGAGAATTGAGTGTGAAGGAAAAAAAGCTGTGGCATACTGGTACTCATAACCTCCTCTTCATTATTAGCAGTGGTTCAAACCAAAAAGTCAGAACACTGTTCCAGAGTGGGATATTAATTCCCTCATGTTTAATAAAGGGGGGATAAAATACATACCCCTGTGGTATGGAGATTTCCTCAGTGACGACATGAATTAAGACTGGGTGTGTAAAAATACAGAAAAATTGTTTAATTTGGACTATAACATTCAAGTCTTCACCATAATATTGTAATGAGGATGCAAATGGTACAGTTGCTTAAAGAAAAAAAAAATCACACGAGGAAGGAATGTGCAACCTCTGTTCTGGAAATGCTTTTGAGAACCTTCAGCAGCATTTCAGCCTCCATCTTTCAGCCTTTCATTCAACAACTGCCTGAGCAGGAATCTTAATCTATTTCCTCCTACAGCAAGAAGAGCCTCCCACCATGACAGCTCCAGCGAGTGCCAAGGTTTCTCTGAAATAGCATTGTTCTTGAAAAACCTTTTGCATCTCGTCAAAGAAGCAGCAGAGATGAAAAGGAAGCAGACAAACAAGCTGGTGCTGTACTTCTCAGAACCATTCTTCTCCTCCCCCGAGCAGGTCAGGGTCACACTCACCTACGAGGTAGAGGGGGTGGACAAAAACCCAACAAACAATGCTGTCTAAAATATGTAATCTGTTACCAACGCAGAAAGAAACCTCACAAAGGCTCCAATCAAAGTTATTTATGCACTTCCATTGTTCAGACCAGTTCTGGGCACTCTAACCTATTTTAGTTCTAAAAGCTATCACAGAAATCCTGATGTCAGAGCAATGAATCAATTCTAAAAAGATAGCAGTGCTTCAGTGCCAATTATCATGGTCCTCCCTTCAGAGTAAAGAATGTATTTCCTGCTCAGTGAAAAGCAACGAGTTGAGCAATCAGCACATACTTTGTCTGCACTGCTGTGAAGCAGGACTAGGAATGGCTGGACACCTCAGGGGGGGTCTTGCTTCTTACCATATCTGGTAAAACATGGTCCAGCTCCAAGCTGGGGCTTCAAATTCCTGGAATAAATTGCTCTTCCTTTTAATACCACATTTTTAAAATTGAGGCACCAGCAATGCACAGGATAAAAACTTTTAAGAATGACTCAGAAGCTCAGAAAAAGGTCACTCAAGATTATATGCTGCCCATCTGAATCAAAGGTGGGGGGTTCACTGTACCCTCCCACACAAGAGTTTATGAATTTGGTTTGTGAATTACATTTATGGTTATGTACCACAGGACATGGCACCCTGGGGCAGCCCTCAGAAGGGGTGATGCTGAAAACTGCTCAACAGCAGTGCAGCTGGACCCTGCAGGTCACTACGATGTAAAACCTGACTTAATGGGTCCAAAGTGTCACATACCCCTTTTTTTCCCTGCCTCTAGAAGGCAGCAGCATATATAAAAGAAAAAAAAACCAGTGACATGGACATAGGTCATGCTGATGCTCCTTCCAAGTACACTCACAGAGTCAAGCAGTTGTGGTCCAGGGACTTCTTGACTTCAGTGTATTTAATAGACCGTCCTGTGTTTCTCCTCATTGTTTTTTTTTTTTTCCCTAATCTACCCCTGAAAGTATTTGTATTTTAGCATCCAGAAGCCTCTAGAGCACTAATGCTGTGATGGCATGCAAAGCCTGGAGTGATGTGAAGCTGGTGGAAGGGCACATGTAAGCTGAAGGGATGAAGCTGAAGTTGAGGGGCAGTGGAAAACCCCACCAGCTGCCAGTCCATCAGATGCTAACACTTCACACACAACACTGCTAAAAGCCTTGGCAGACTGGAAGGGAAGGAGAAGAAAGGAAACTGCCTTTTTCACAGGCCTGCCAATTTCAGATGTTGGCTCAGGACCATGATGTCAGATCAGAGTGAGAAAACAGAGGGTCTGATGTAGGAAAACTGCAGCACATCACTGCACTTACTGGGTGGCAGGTGCATCCCAGCTGCAAATGCATGGAACAGAGCCAAGTGCATGAGCAACCACCACTGCCAACCACAATCATTTCTCTTCTGTTAACATCTACCAAGCACATCCACGACAAATGAAAACATTTCATTAAAGCTGATTTAGCTTCCTAAGAAGTCTCCTTATAATGTGAATTCAACAGATGTAGAGATCTGAAAGCCAAGACATAAAGTGTTAAGGGACACTCTGGGACCTGAACCTTTGATCTTGAGCAGTGTCCAAACACACCCACAACATCCACAGACTTTCACTGATGAGGAACTGTCTCTATCTTCCTCCTGTTATGTACTGGAACACACCTCCAGTTTCCAACACTGTCCCTCCAGCATGGTTTTTGCCTGTTTCTACAGGACACCACCTGCAGATAAACATTCAGTTGCTCATCATTAGCTTGAGACATTATGTGAATCTCAACCTGTAGCTGATCACTCATGTTTCAAGTAGATCCTCCAGCCTTCCTGGACTTGAAGCTTGTGCAGCACTTCTGAAAAGAGGAAAAGCAGTACAACAACATCTTTCTTTTGCTACTATAATTAGGGAATGAAGCAGCAGAGATCAGTCTTGCAGAGAGCAACATGGCTCTCTGAAGCAGAGCCCCACAGTCCAACCTGCTCCAAAACCTTTCCACATTACCCCTCTGGTGTGCTCTATGCAATGGCACTGGAGTGCCAGGGTAAGCAAGGGGCTTCCAAGAAACTACCACAGGCTACTGTGAAGGATAAGGGCTGAAGAAAAATGGGTGTATAGCCTTGAACCATCTTAAGCTTCTGTTTTCAGAAATGAAACAGAATAAATGTAGTGTTCTAAAAGGAAGAGTTGGAACCATAGTACTGTGGTAAGCTTTACCTTTCTGGCCACTGAGGAGAAGTGAGAATCACAGAACCAGAGGATGGCTGAGGTTGGAGGGAGCTCAGAGCTCATCCCCTCCAGCCCCCCTGCCATGCCCAGGGACACCTCTCATCCAGCCCAGGTTGCTCCCAGCCCCATCCAACCTGGCCTTGAACACCTCCAGGGAGGGGGCAGCCACAGCTTCTCTGGGCAATCTGTTCCAGAGTCTCAGCACCCTCCTGCTGAAGAACTTCTTCCTCAGATCCAGCCTGAACCTCTTCTCCTGCACTTTCCATCCATTTCCCCTTCTCCTCTGCTTGGACACTCTGATGCAAAGTCCCTCTCCACCCTTCCTGGAGGTTCCCTTCAGGGATTGGGGGGCAGCTCTAAGGTCCCCCTGGAGTCTTCTCTTCTCCAGGCTGAACAATCCCAGCTCCTCAGCCTCTCCTGGGAGCAGAGCTGCTCCATCCAGCCCCTGGATCATCTTTGTGGCCTCCTCTGGACTCAGAATCCCAACAGATCTGTGTGCTTGGACATAAAGGAAGTGAGGTGCTGAAGCCACCCCATAAGCTGGTTCCTCCTCTGGACTGGTTCCAACAGAACTATGTCCTTGTTTTGGTAGGGACAGCAGAAGGGCCCCTTGGGAAGTGGAGCAGGGCTGGACTCTGTGCATCCTCTACTTTGCAAGCTAGACAGCCAACAAGCACAACACTGGAAACAACTGCTGAACTCACCTGCAGTCTGACTGCTCCTGCCAGCCAGCAAGCTCCACCTGTCTGACTTCATATCAGCCACTCCAGTGTTGTTAAACACAATGGATTTTAGAGGATTTAAGTGAGGAGCAGACAGAAGCTGCAGCTGCTACGGATACCATGCAGGAAGAGAAGCTTGCTCCATCTTCCAGAGGGAGCAGTGAGGTGTGGCTTCCCCTCTGAGCTCCGAGGATCTGCTCATCATGCAGTGCATGGTCCAGCTGAGGGCCTGGTTTCTCTCCTGGATGACCCTAAGTAATGCAGCTCCAGTTCTGTGCTTCAGCACCTCCCCCTTCCCACATCTCATCCACCTCACTCAGGTAATGTCTCTGCTGTCCCTCATACAATGCTCAAAGATCTAAAGATGAAAGCACTGTGTAAGAGATGAACAGTAAGTAACTGGGGGAAAAAAAGTTAATACTTCCTCAAGAAAGTTACCACAGAATCACAGTGTGTTAGGGGCTGAGAGGGATCTTGAAAGATCATCGAGTCCAACCCCCTGCCAGAGCAGGGAAAAGTGACTGTATCTGATTCCACAACTGCAGTGTTCTTAAACAGATCATCTTCACTCTGGGAGCTCCTAACTCTTTTATTGCATATTTTATTTTATTTCACTGCATCATAATGCTAGAATTGAAAAGACTTATGGAGCCATTTAATCCGCACAGCACCTCTGCAAGTGCCTGTCTTAGCAAGCAGTTAGCAAGTGAAACTGCTGTTCCTTCCAATCTGCTTTCAGGTCTCAAAGAGGGAAAGGCTTAAGAAGCCCATTCCACACCTGAACTGTACTAACTGTGAGTTCTCCTTCATGTCTGATTAGCACTTGCAACTCAAACCTGTGTCAGCCCCTTCCTACCTTTACTTTTCAAAGCTTCTCTCCTTCTCACTCCTTAGGACTACACACCCACAAATCTGAAACAAAGAGTCATTTATTGTTATATTTAGAGAAACAATGAGCTTTTAGAATTTTCTCTTCAATAAGAATACGAGCTCTGCAAAGACCTCCATATTTCCTGGTCACTTTTACAGAATGTTACCAAAGCTTACCTGGTATGGAAGTAAAGAAACTCTGTACTCTAGACATGGTTGCCCACAGCTATCTACAGATCATGAATTTCTGCTTCAAAATTGGAAAACTACAGGAAAAACCTCCAACTCCAAAACACAAATGTAACACTGCAGATTCCTGGGAAAGCTCTACAAAGGCTTTGAGTTTCTACTCAACTGCCTAAATAAATCAGAGTGTTTTGGAGGCAGATGTGACCCATGGTGGAGCTAATGTCATCCCATGGGCCTAAAGAAAAGTGGTTTGATCTGCTGTCACTTCTGAACATTGTGAAGTCAGTGAAACAAGTACATGAGGAAACAGACACCAAGGACAAAAACTGGTAAGGACAAAAAACTTAGTAGCCTTCTATTCCTAGCTAGAAACAGATCTAAGCAAGAGGTCAGAAATAGTTACTCCACAACCCAAAGTACAGGTCTCACCTCCCACCCTAGCCACAAAATTCAGCACTTCTGTATTAAGAGCAACAACACACAGTGGAACTATTCAGCATTAAACTAAGTGGGTATAAAAGAACAATGCTATTTAAGAAGAAACTAAACTGTCTAGAGAGGAAAAGAGAACATGTTCCCAGGCTAATCAAGCCTTCCTTGGTATTTAGACAGGAAAAAAAGGTAATTACTTTAATCATCTGCTTCAGAGGATGGTAATAAAAGCATTCACTGACCTTGACTTGCAGAGGAGTTAAACACACCACAGCCCAGACAAAGTTATTTTCCAAATAGGTTCTGCTATGAACAAAGCATCAGGCACACCTATTTCTGGCTCACCAGTGTCAGTGGTTGACACGTGAAGACAACAAACAGCCAAAGGGTAAAAAGTTTCTACCAATTCTTCTCTTTTTGCACTTGCTGCCAGCCTTCTCCAGGGGAAGAGCTGCTGCTGGATTTTCAGGAAACTAACAGCCAGCACTGGCAGTCCTGAGGAGGCAGTATTTTAAGAAAATAAGTGGGGTTTTTTCTAAAATATAGCACTGACTATGTAATTGCAAGTGTGTCAGGAGGTGTTGCAGACAAGTACCATCTATATTTTAGTTTGGATGCGTATCTTTGGAAGATAAGTCAGGATGCCCATAAGGTGGAAAGCAACACAGTGCACACACCTGACAACTCCTTCTGGACAATCAAAAACCAGGGCCACCAGAGATGTGCCACAGCATCCCTGCCCTGCACAACAGGCACATCAGAGGTAATTCCCACTAAGACCAGCATGAAGTATTTGTGAGAGGATGAGCAGAGCCAAGAAGTACTTTCAGCATTGTGCTCAGCTGCAGAAGACAAAACTGTAAACTCCTGGAATGAATCAGTGATTGCCATCACTGGCTCATTATCTGAAAGCAGTAACTTTGCTATCAAACCAAGAAAAACTGTCTGCATGTAAATTCAACACCAACTTTTCCTCTTAATCTGTTGAAACACTTGAATTTACCTCTGATGCTTCTGCTTTTTCCTCTTCTGGTTTGGAAGAAGCTCCAGTTGCCTTCTTGTCACCATGCTGTGAAAGAGAAAACAGACATGTAGTTACTAAGACCTTGAATCATACCTTCTCTGTAGAGAAATTCCCAAAGATTTCAGTGTGTGGGTGATTAATTTCTCCTACCCCAACAAGAAAGACAAGAGCACATTATGAGTTTTCCATCTCACTAACAGGCAGGATTTCTAAATAACCTGCTGGATAACTTCAAGAGAAATCACAGTTGGTAAGGCATGGCTTCCAGGGCAGTGCACATAAACATGATTGTTCTAAAGCAGTATCTGGAAGATATTAAGCTTATCACTCATCCCTCATCAGCTTAGCACCCTCTGATACTTGTTTTGGAAGTGCTGCCAGTCCCACAGGCTTCACCAGACACTGAGCAGCTCTCAGAGAGACCAACACAATGTGAGCAGTCATGAGCATGTGCAACCACTCCAGCACCTGAGCCCTGATCATTAAAATGCTCATTACTCCTATGCCCCCTTACCTGACAGAAAGCTGTCACCAGGGTTTCTAGAATTCTGCTGTGATTACACAAAATAAAGTTTAATGCTGTAACAGTTCAGGTACAGGCTGAACACATTAGGAAACACAGGTCTGCCAGGTTCCCCAAACCTCCTGCATCATTCATCCCCTCCAGGATTTCAAACCTCTTGCTTTGATCTAAGCTGATGTGCAATCCCATTTGCTCCCCCTGTGCACCAGTGTACACAGAAGGAGTTTGTTCAGCATCACACTGGCATCCAGAACATGACTTACTCTCTGCATCTGTGGAAAGTACTGAATACAGCCCCCAAGAAGAAAAACTTATTGTTTAATCTTTAGGATAAAACCAAAAGGAATAAGCAAGAACTTTTACCACTAATATAAAAGTCAACTGAGAATAATTATTATCTAATATCTCAGCTACTGTAACTCCCCACATCACGCTCCCCACATGAGTGAGGATTCATGTCTGGTTTGTTTTGTTAAGTAAAGTGATGATTTCAGACACATTTATTCCCTTCTGTTTTGAGACTGAGCAGCAGGAGGCGAAATTTGCTAACTCACTAAATGAGTTCCTACAGATTTTTCTTTACATGGCTATAGGGAGAAAGTAATGATCCATGAATCACTGCACTATCTTCAACAGGAGTAATGTGTTCAAACACATCAGAAGATGGGCTGGGAGAATACTATAGCTGAACAAACACATAAAACTGGGAGTAAAAAAAACCAGCACGTCTCTAATCTGTTCTGATTATGGTGGTGCATGACAAGAATCTTAAAAATTGTTGTAGACAACTTCTAGTGATTCAAGTTTTTAAAATGAGTTGGGGCATGACTAAGACAGATGACAAGTTTTTAAATTCAGAATGCTATTCTGATGTCCCAGTTGTGTCTCTTCAGAGAGAAAACCAGCTCCACAGGTTATCTTTACAGGTGACAGACTACTTGATTCACTGTCCCATAACAGCACTTCCCAGTCCAGACACAACTACCCCAGTTACCTAGTTTTTTTACTGCCACAATATAAGCACATCCATACCAGCAAAAGCAATGTGAGTGTGCTTTTGCTGACAGAAGGGTTAAATCCAGAGCCACCATGGCTATAAGGCTCCAGAGCTCCAGTAAAACTGGTGACTGGGCTCTCCTGAACTGATACCCTTGGCTTCACAACACTCCACATCCCTGAGGGACCCCAGGGCACTGGCCAGAGAGGAGAAGGAATGGACCAGGACAAGGACCATGAATGTGTCACCCCTAAACTCAAGTTGGAGAGAGATCAAAAGAATGCCAGCTTCCCTCCAGAAGTCTCCATCAGACAGGACCTACAAGACTTTGACTCAGAGGCTAAATACTGTTTATTTTAGGAACAAAGCATGCATGGCCTGAAGGAATTTTTATCCTGTAAGATGGAGTCACACACTGTGTACACATGAAGAACTGATACTCAGATAACAAGTGCTGCCTCACCTGAGAGTCTGCCATCCAGGGGAAGTAACCCTGGAAAGCACAACTTCCTAATGCACCTTCTGAGAAGACCATGCTGGTTCCCTGAACAGCTGAAGCTTCAGGGATACGAAAAGCTTCAACAGCTTTGTATTTCCAAGCTTTGAGCCTTCTAGTAAAAAAAAAAAAAAAAAAAAGCCAAAACAACCCTGTATAAATAAAGCAAACACATCACTCTCCTTAGCAAGAGACTAGGCTCAGTTTTTCTGGGACAGCATGCATGCCTTCCTCCACTACATTCCCAAGTGGATGACAGAGTTGACTTTTCCTTTGGGCATGATCTCCTTTTCCTGCTGATGTTTCCTTACAATGGCAAAGAAACATAGAAACATAGAATATGCTGAGTTGGAAGGGACCCATCAGGATCAGCAGGTCCAACTCCTGTTCCTGTGCCATGTGCCTGAGAAAATCAGCTCCAGCTCTGTCACACGACCATGGGCATACACTTCAAGTCACATTTCTAGTTTAACCAGCTAACAACCCCTTATAGCTGTTAAGCTGGCCCAAAATATTTCCCAACTTGACTAAAAACGTAACACACAAACCCACACATAATCCCATCTTCCAGACACACACAGCAGCACCATGAGCAAGGAAGTTCCTCCTGACATCTTCACCCTGTTCTACAGTGCACAGAAATGCCCTGGCACACCTGGAGCTTCTGATCCAAAGGGGTTCATCAACTAGAAACCAAGTGGCCTGGGTGGAAAGCAAAGAGAAAAATGCTGTCAGATGAACTCTCAACCACATTCTCATGGGCCAGGCTTGCAAAAATCAGACTCAACTAAAGGTCTTGCTTCAAGAAATTCTTTCTTAACCTCAGGAGCCCCACCAGCATTAGCAAGCCCCTGGCTCAAAGCCACTGGGCAATGTCTCAGAGGACTGCAGTGATGCCATGCCTGCTAACTGGGTGAGGAGGGAAAGCTCCTTGCAAGGCTCTCAGCTGAAGTCACCCCACTTGGCACCACAGATGTTAAAGGGCACGTTATCATTTACACAGACAGGAACCTGACCTTTGTGGTTTTTTAGTTGTTAAGTGGTACTGAGATGGAGATCTGTGATGCTGCTCAGAAAAGTGAGGTGTCAGGGTAACTACCACCAAGGAGGGGATGGTGAAAACACACCCCACTCTGCTTTTAAATACACAGCCAAAACCCTGGCAGAGCAGCCACTGAGTATCTTGTGTGTCTGTCCACCAATCCCACTTCTCCTGCTGCTCTTACTCATCCTTTAGACCAAAATGTCTTCTGGACAGACACTGCCCTGTGTGATGCACAGGAGAGGGAAGGGCTCCAGCTGGTGCTGAGCTGGTTCCAGCTGTCATGATGGGAGCATGTAGAGAACTGGTTTCTGTACCTGATCACAGGCAGTCACACTCTTCTGGTGTCTTCTTACCCCAGGTTCAGTGATCCAGAGCTCCCCTCATATCATCACCTGGTGCAGCAATTCCCAAACCTTCCTCCTCCTGACTTTGTGTCAGTCCCACCACACTGCATCACTGATTCTTACCTTAGAAATGACACCTGAAAACCATCACCAAACACTGATCCAAACTTCTCAGAGAAACTTAAAGCTGCAATTAGCAATTTAGCAGGCTTCATCTGCCTGATTATATGTTTAGAAAACACATTCAAGTGATGTTTTCTCTGAAAGTTTTCTCTTACACAAGGCACCCTTCCTCTAAAACTGAAAGAACTTTTTTTTTTTTCCACTACTCCACAAAGAGCCCAACTGCTTCCTCATATGACTAATGAACCATAAAACAGACTTTTTTAAAGCAAATGCTGGTTCGTCACAGTAACGAGCATTGAGCCAAGCACAGCCAAACTGCACGGGGCCATCTGAGTGATGTGGTTTACCCAGGGAGCATCTGGCAAGACACGACCACTCCTGCCAGCTCCAACCACCCACCTGCAAGTTAGGAACATGTTTCTGGGGAAAAAACAAAAACAAAAAAACAAAAACAAAAGCAAAAAAAAAAAAAAACAAAAAACAAAACAAAAAAAGAAAAATAAGAAAAAAAGAAGGAAAAAAATAAAAATAAAAAATAAAAGAAATAAATAAAAGAAGCAAAAATAAAAAGAAAAAAGAAGGAAGAAAAGAGAAAAAAGAAAGGAATAAGAAAAAAGAAAAAAAGGCATAATGCACAGGGGGTTTTTTGTTCCCAAAGTAGAAACAATCCCATATAAATTCTGCCTTAGGACACGAAGGGCTCTGAACAGTTTCATCAGGTGTGGAGCCTGCGTTGTTCAGGTTATGAAAACAGCCGAGAACACGAAAAAAAAAAAACAAAAAACCAAACAAC
The DNA here is from genome assembly GCF_003957555.1 of Calypte anna. Lineage (NCBI taxonomy): Eukaryota > Metazoa > Chordata > Aves > Apodiformes > Trochilidae > Calypte > Calypte anna. The sequence goes on along the minus strand of NC_044274.1, from coordinate 73,473,614 downwards.
CCGGGATTTTCAGTGTCAAGACGGAGTTAAGCAGCAACTCCAGCCAACACCGTGCTCACCTGACCTGCCACAGACTGAGCCTTTCCAGAAGCAGCGATCTGCCCTCCACTCACCACAGATCCCTTTCCCTCTCCCTCCTGAACCCTCACACCGCAGCCAGGAGGGACACACAGCCGGGACCCCCACCCCACCTCACCCCACCGCACCCCGGGCCGCTTCCCCGGGCTCCCCTCCCCGTCCTCCCGCAGCCCGGTCCCTGCCCCTCCTGTATTTACCATGGCGTACCACCACCGAGCGAAGGCCATGGCGCTGCCCGCCCGCTGCTCCGCACCGACCGACACCCCACACAGCCCGGGCCGCGCCCCGACAGCCTCGCCCGCCCCAGGGCGGCACCGGCCCGGGACAGCCACCTCCTCCCCAGAGAGCCCCGCAGCGGGGCTGTGAGGAGCCCGGGGCAGCCCGGGAGGTGTCTGCCCAACCCCCCTGGCACACACCGCCCTTCAGCCCCACACCTTACCGCCGCGGGCAGCGGCTGCCGCCCCGTCACAGGCTCCGACATGGCGCCGGGGGCTGCCGGGCGCTGCCCCGCGGCTGCTGCGGGACGCGGGGAAGCAAAGGAGCGGCCCCGGGGTGGGTGTGGGGGGAAGCGGGGAGCGGCGGTACCGACACCACAAGCCCTCCACAGAACGGCCCGGCCCGACCCGGCCCTCCCCTTCCTGCCGGGGCCGGGCACGGGGGGGCCCCCGGGGGCCGGCAGAGGTGGCTCGGGGCCCGGCTGAGAATGAGGGCGGGAAGGCGGCGTGAGGCGGCGGCCTCCGGGAGGGAGCTGGGCCGGAGCAGGAGTGAGTTTCCTTAAGAAAACTCTGTGTTTGGGCTGTTTTTCTAAGGGGGGGTGAGGGCGGGGGGAAGGCACAGTTCATGTCTCCTCATGGATGGATGTCGGCCTCTCCGCTTCTCCCCGGGAGATGCGGTGCGTGTGGATGCCCGGCCCGAGGCGGGGAACCTGCCCTGTCATGGCTTCTGCTGCTGAGAGGTGTCAGCCCCGGGAATGGAGGTGCTCAGGGTCGGGTTGGAGGGGGCTGGGGGCACCCTGGGCTGCTGGGGGGGGGGTCCCTGACCATGAGAGCAAGGGGATGGGACTAGGGGGGCTTTAAAGTCCCTTCCAACCCAAACCAGTCTGGGATGCTGTGAATCTTCACCCAAACAATGGGGTGAATCAAGCCACTGAAATATCCTGATCTTCACCCAAAGAAGCACACCACTGGGGTGGTGTCCAGGCCTGCAGCTGCAGGCATCCATCAGCTGCTCCTATGGAACAAGCATCCCCCTTCTCAGCCCTCTGCTCTCTACAGCCTTTACTGTGAAATTAATCTAAACTAGCTAAGAATAAATTTATGCAGAAATTGCCTGGAAGGAGTGGTTTCCTAAAGCTCTGGCAAACAAGAGGAGCCTTATAAAGAGAACAGAGCCAGCTCTTTCACCCCAGTGATTCCTCTGCATGGCTGCAGCCCACCCCATCCCATCCCATCCCATCCCAGGCAGTGCTGGAGGAACCACATCCCATGGCTGGACATCTCCTTCGTGCAGGTACAGTGCTCCCATCTCACCTGCACACCTGCCTGGACAGGACAGCTTGGAATTGGTGACATCCCTCTGGTTCAGCAGCAGCCTCACCCCCAGCATGGCACAGGCTGACACCAACAAGGGTTTCATGGCATTTGTGCAGCTTGGTGGTCCCAGTGACTCCAGGAGGTTGTCATCAGACAGGGAGCAAGGAGAGGGGTGAAGCAGGCTGGAGGCTTCCCCAGGCTGGGCAAACCACTCTGGGATTTGATGAGATGTCAGGATGGATGTTAGGAAATATTTAGTCAGTGAGAGGGTTGTCAGGCATTGGAATGGCCCAGGAGAGTGGTGGAGTCCCCATCCCTGGAGGCATTTAAAAGGCATTTGGAGGTGGTCCCTAAGGACAGGGTTTGGTGGTTGGTGATGGTGTTGGTCAAAGGTTGGGCTGGATGAGCTTGGAGGTCTCTTCCAACCTAAACATCCTGGGATTCTGTGAGATGGAGCCAGGTGCCTGGAGCTGCTCTGGCACCCTCCTCCAGCCATGCTGTCACCTCGGCCTGAGCAGGCAACAGGGACAGGAACATCTTCCCACCATGTCACCCACTCGGGTTGTGACTTCTCCCATGGGTGTCTGTGGTGTTAACCTGCCTGTCAAGGGGATTTCCTGCAGTCCAGCTCATTAAATGGAAAATCTTTCAGGGTCTGGTGGTTTCACAGAAAGTGAGGGGTTGGAAGGATCCTGGAATCCAGTCCCTTGCCAGAGCAGGGTCACTCCAGCAGGTCACATAGCAGACATCCAGTGGGTTTGGGAAGTCTCCACAGGAGACTCCACAGCCTCCCTGGGCTGCCTGGGCCGGGGCTGCCTCACCCTCAGGGGGAAGAGGTTTTTCCTTGTATTTATGTGGAACCTCCTGTGCTCCAGCTTGTACCCATCACCCTCTGTCCTGTCCCTGCACATCACTGTGAGGGGCAGTTTTTAAGAGTAAATCCTCAGTATCCTCTTCCACAGAAATCTTTACATGAACCAGATGACCAGGAATTACTGGAGAGATTAGGGTTTTCTTACTGGAGTAATGACTAAGGCATTTGAGAGGCAGAGAGTTCCCAAGTCAGTCTGATGCTTACTCCATTTAACCAGAGAAAAAAGAAGTTTTTCTGGGGGCTTTCGGTAGCATACAGGTTGTTTAATTCCGAAGTTGCATTGTGTTTTCTGCTGTATTTTCTCCTCATTCCTTCACAGCACCACTGAACAAACCCACTAAAGCCTGATGGGAGTTTCTGTGGTGCTGGCAGTGGAGTTGTGCAGGGGGCTGGTTGGGAAGAGAGGCAGGAGGCAATGGAGCCATGGTTGGAGCATCAGGAGGTGGCTGCTTTGCTGGGATTATCTGCAATGTAAACAAGTTATTTGGAAACACTTTTGTGTCCTTTTAATAGTCATTTAGGGATACTTCTAGTAGGTACATTTACTTTTAATTCAAGATATTTGGAACCTAACCTCCCAATCTAGAAACACAGACTCATTTTCCCCTACCATACTCCATCTTCAAAGGGCACCAGTTGACGTCAGATGCCTCTGAATAAAATGGTGCTCAAAATTCTGGCAGGATCAGATGAAATTTTTGCCAAGCATACATATTTTATTAGTATAACTTGCATAACAGTGCTACTGCAAGCTTATGAGCTCATGAGTCATTCACCAAATTTACAAAAGAAAGTTTTAAATCTCTGGTATAATTAGATTTTTATCTAGGATAGTTTTTAAAAAATCTAGGAGTTAATATAAAGGCAGTTAAACAAGGTCTTGCTTTAATCTCTTCCCTGCTCTTCCTCTGGTTTAGTACAAAACTTTTTACAAGTTTTGTCTCTCTTCCCCTCAAAAACAAAACCATCAGGATTTACTTTTTTTTTAGTGCCATGCATGCAGTCCCACCCACTCCAGCAGTAACAGGCAAACGCATTTCCTTTCTTCTGGTTTTTTTCTTGTTGTTGTTGTTAGAAGTGGAAGTAGGAATTTTCAGCTATGGAGATCCTCTTTGTTGGTGAGAAGAAATAGTTTGATAATCTCCTTGCTCTGCAAAGTAATAATGCATATCCTCACTACTGAAATGTTTGTTTCTGTACAGATCAATACCCGTATTTATGTACATGTTATCAACATGCTCTCTTTGATCTACCCTAAGTAAAATATTGTGTCTTATACAAACGTTATGTCCTCTGCTTGGTTAGGGTGGTTTGAAGATTTCTTGTTGGACTGCATCCCACTGCTGATGGAAATTTCCTTTTCCACAGACAGAAATCCCAAGCTTTGACACCAACCAACAGAAAATTAGAGGTTTTTTCCTTGGGTTTTGTTATTATGCAGATCCCTAAATACTGACCTGGGCTTTCATTAAAATCAAAGCAAAACAAAAACCAAAACTTTGATCTTAACTTCAAACACTGGAGCTGCATTTGGGTGATACACATGGAAGCTTTTATTTATCCAGATGTTCTCTTTCGTTACACTGAAACCGAGCAAAAACCACCCGGTGGAAACTCAGGTTTTTATCAAGTGGCAGTGGATAGATCTCTGCAGTGAGGTGCAGGGGGAAGTGCAGCAGGAGGAGCCAGGCGTCACCCCAGGGAATGTGAAGCATCGCAGATATGTAGGAGTGGCCATGCCCTCGGATCCCTTCTGGCTGATGATTTTCTCTGGAAACAGCCCGTCCCAGAGGAAGCCTGTTCTCTGCAGCCTGCTCTGGCTTACCAAGCTGGAGCAAAACGTGTGACCTGCTGCAGCACATTCTCAAAATGTAGGTTTGGTTTCCAAGTACCAAGTGCAGGTAAGGAAAACTTGGAAGGGATCTGTGCAAGGTGGGACCAAAAAAACCCCAAAAGATACATGTCTTTAGCCTTTATACGTTAGCAGCTCTCAACATCAGTAGAAAATCATCCTAATAAAGCAAGCACAATTTACATTTTCACCATGATTTTTTTCCTATGTGTTCATCAAAGTGCTTTTGTGTAAGTGCTGTATCTTTCAAATCATAGAAGCCATGGAAGAAATTAAAATTTTCCTGTACTTGTTAGACATTTTCTCACTTAATCTCCATTTGGCACAGAAACAATAATTTCCTTGAGAGTAATGGCATTCCCTGGGGTGCAGCACAGCATTTATCCCTGATCATCAAGGTGCTCAGTGGTCCCTGCAGGGCAACACTCACCTTCAGAAGAAATTAATCCTGGGATCTTTGGTGTTAATAGAGACCATGCAGAGGGAAGGTCATGAAATACAGCTGTGGTTTTGTAAAGTGCATCCTGTAAAATGAGCTAAGTTTGCCTTGGTTTGTGAAGATGCAGTAAATCATTTCTGTGGGGGATTTTTGATGAGTCATCCCAGAGTGATGAAGAAAAGGTTTTAGATGGCACCATGGCTCTGCTTTTGTTTTGTTTTATGTTGTTTTTTTTTCTCATGCACAGATTATGGCTGAAGGAGCCCAGTGCAGATCAAAGCATGAGCCTAAAGCAAAATAAAAGCAACAGTTGACTATCTTATAGATACATACATACAAACATACACACCTGTATATCTGTCCTGCAACCATTTAGTGCAAATACATGATGCAATGCACTGTGTCACAGCAGTATTCTCATGATTCCCAAGTAAAACACTAATGACTGCAGATTAAAGAATAATAATTTAAAGAAAAACAGCCCCAAAAGATGAAATTAATTCACACATTTTGATAATACCCTAAAAGATGTTTATTTCTGTGGCTGCTCCTTGGGGCTCTCTAGGACTGTGCTGCTAGGCGAGCACTGGACACTATTGGTTCTTAGGCAGCATTAAAAAATCTATTGCTAACACTGCTAAAAATCTTTTTTCTTCCCTCCAGTTTTAAAAACTTCTTCCTCCATGCTGTGTTGGCTGGGCAGTAATGATGCTTCTCACATACTTGCAGCAGCAGCCTATGAAACAAGACATCAGTAACTGCAAGACTACTTCCACAGTGCTTCCCCTCTGCACTCAGGACAGGTTATGCAAAAATAAATCTGGCAAACCAATTTCTTTTGAGAGAGAAGGAAATGACAGTGCTGAGCTCTGGCAGCTCCCCTGAGCTGTGACACATCCATCACTCCTGCAGGGATGCACAAGCCCAGGTTTGGGATTTCACTGGAGTTTCTGAAGGAGCTCTGCTGCTGGTAAACTGAGGCCCAGGAGGGCTGAGGGGTGTTGGGGTGACACTGGGCACCTGTAACAGGTAAAGGCATTGAGTTTTGTTTATGAAAAGTCCTTTCAAGTCACACCACATTTGAGAGGGGATTCTCCCCTTTTATTCTGCTCTGCTGAGCCCCCCCCTGCAGTGCTGGGTCCAGGTCTGGAGTCCCCAGCATCAGAAGGACACAGAGCTCCTGGAACACATCCAGAGCAGAGCCACTGAAATGCTCAGAGGGCTGAGCAGCTCCCTGGGAAGCCAGGCTGAGGGATTGGGGTTGTTCAGCCTGGAGAAGAGGAGGCTCCCAGGGGAGCTCAGAGCAACCTTCCAATATCTGAAGGGGCTCCAAGAAAGCTGGGGGAGGGCTTTGGACACGGGGGGGTAGGGAGAGGAGAAGGGAAATGGGTTAAAATGGGAGAGGGGAGATTGGGGTTGGACATGAGGAAGAAATTCTTTGCCCAGGGTGCCCCCAGAAGCTGTGGCTGCCCCATCCCTGGCAGTGCTGAAGGTTGGATGGGGCTTGGAGCACCCTGGGCTGGGGAGGGGTCCCTGCATTGTCCCCTTGGGACTGGATGAGCTTTAAGGTCCCCTCCAACCCAAACCCTTCCATGATTCCTTGCTGATTAAGTGGAGGAGCATTAATTAGGGTTGCCTCATCCCTGGAAGCTTTCATGGACACCTTGGATGGGGCTTGGAGCACCCTGGGCTGGGGAGGGGTCCCTGAGCATGGCAGGAGGGGTTGGGGCTGCATATTTTTTCAGGTTCCTTCCAACCCAAACCATTCTATGATTCTATGGTTCTATTCTGTGAGTTCTCTAATGATTATTGAGCACAGAAACTTCCTTAGTAAGGAAGACAAATCAGAGTGTAGCTTGTCCTGTGCAGTGTGATGCCCAGGAGAGATCTAGCTGTGGTTTCCCCCCTGCCCACACTCCTGTGCAGTGCCAGAACTATGTCTGAGGATGTATTTGTGTGCAGACACATCTTAAATGTACACAGGGTGCAAACAATTCATTGCTGACGCAGCAGAGTTAGGAGGAAAGTCAAGAAACCTTGTCCAATGCTTCTGTGATGACCAAATGTTCCTGGAAGCAGGGGTAGGGGAGGAGAGTGCTGCTCCTCCTGAGCAGAGGGTGGTGAACAGGCTTGGGCAGGGCTGGTGGGTGCTGTGCTCTTGGCAGCCTGTTAGTGTCTGGTTCATCCTGTCCTTTTGTTGGTTGACTGGTGCCTCACCTGAAAATGGGACTGGAATGTTAAAAGCTGCATTAATATTAATAACCACATCTTCAGAAAATAGCTCTGCTTGCATCATGACATTCCAGAACCCATAACAGCCACAGACTGCCTTGCCAGCACCTCCCTGCTCTGATGTTTCTCCAAGATGGTTCAAGCTCTGCATCGCTGGTGACTCTGTGCTCTCTACAGAGCCTCCCTGCTCTCTTCCGAAATTAATACAATAATTTGTGCCTTTTAAGAAACACAGCTTGCACTAAAACAGAAAAAAACCAAAACAAAACAAAGCACCAAGAAACAAAACCCCCAAACAAGCACAAAAAAAACCCCAACCCAAACCTGACTTCTCCCAACCCCCCCCCCAAAAAAACCCCACCAAAAAACAAAACCAGAAAACAACCCAAACAAACCAGAAGGGGAGTCAAAGGAGGCACAGGCTGGTACTGAAATGTTTTATGGAAGATTGCAACACTGCTCTGCAGAAAATTCTTTCCTGTCTCAGAAATGTGAGAAAATGAGAGACTGGGATTGCTCAGCAGGGAAACTTCAGTAACGTGGAAAATGCACTGCAGATATAAACTGCTTTTTTGTTTGGTTGTTTTTTTCATAATTAAAAAGGTAAGCAAATTAAACCAAGACAGAGCAGAAACAGGTATAAATGAGTCCCTGGGGACAGAACCAGTACAGCTTGGCCTCATAGAACCATGGAGTGCCAGGGGTGGGAAGGGAGCTCTGGAGATGATGGATTCCACCCCCCCTGTCCCAGCAGGATCCCCCAGGGCAGTCCCACAGAACACATCCAGGAGGGTTGGAAAGGCTCCAGAGAAGGAGACTCCAGAACCTCCATGGGCAGCCTGGGCCAGGGCTCCCTCAGCCTCACAGCCAAGGAGTTCCTCCTCATCTTGAGGTGGAATTTCCAATGGCTTCAGCCCCTGATCCCTTGTCCTGTTCCTGGGCACCCCTGAACAGAGATTGTCCCCTTCCTCTTGCCCCCCAGCCCTCAGCTATTGATGGACATTCAGCAGATCCCCTCTCAGCCTTCTCTTCTCCAGCCCCAACACCCCCAGGGCTCTCACTCTTTCTTCCCAGCAGAGATGCTCAAGGCCCTTCTTCACCCTCCCAGCTCTCCATGGGACTCTCTCCAGTAGATCCCAGTCTCTCCTGAACTTGGGAACCCCAACTGGATCCAGGATTCCAGGGGTGGTCTCCCCAGGGCAGAGCAGAGGGGGAGCAGAACCTCCCTGGATCTTTTCCTGATGCCCCCCAGGATCCCATTGTCCCTCTGGGCCACGAGGACACGCTGCTGTCCCATGGAGAATTTACTGTCCATTAAGAATCCAAGGTTTTTCTCCATCCACTAAATATCAAGCATGGCTTGACATTGAGTACAAAGCCAGGATACACCACCTGCATTTTGTGGAATCACAGAATGGTTTGGGTTGGAAAGGACATTAAAGACCATCCTGTTCCAACCCCCTGCCATGGTCAGGGACCCCTCCCACAGCCCAGGGTGATCCTGGGAGAGAGGGATCATCATAGAAAGGTTTGGGTTGGAAGTGACCTTAAATATTGTCCAGTTCCATCCAAGCCCCATCCAACCTTCAGCACTGCCAGGGATGGGGCAGCCACAGCTTCTGGGGCAACCTGGGGCTCAGCACCCTCACCCAGGATTTCTTCCTAATAAGAGAGGCATCTCCCCTGATGCCTCTGTGGTGAATCACCTCCTGAGATGACAGATATGTTCTGTTCTGCACAAATCTGTCCTGCCCTGCTCTCCTGAGGACCCAGGACAGCTTCAAGGTGGAGTAGGAGCCCAAAGAACTAATGTGTGATTATTAAACATGTCAGAAGTCATGGCCTAGAGTGAGGGAATCAACCCTGACTGGCGAGGTTCTCCAGCCAAATCAGAATCACAGAATCCCAGAATCATTTGAGTTGGAAAGCACCTCTGAGATCATCAAGTCCAACCCTTAATCCACTACCAGGGTGGTTCCCAGCCCATACCTCCAGACACGGAGAATCCACCCCCTCCCTGGGCAGCCCATTCCAATGTCTGATCACCCTCTCCAGAAAGAAATTCTTTCTCATCTCCAACCTAAACCTCCCCTGGCAGAGCTTTAGCTCAGGTTGGATATTAGGAAAAAATTCTTAAGCCCATGCCCTCTTGTCCTACTGATATCTGCCTGGGAGCAGAGCCCGACCCCCCCCTGGCTCCAACCTCCTTTCAGGGAGTTGGAGAGAGTGATGAGGTCTCCCCTGAGCCTCTTCTTCTCCAGCCTCAACACCTCCAAACATCTGCCAGCAGCTTGCTGATGTTGGTGGTGAAGCTGGTGTTAGTGGTGATGCTGGTGGTGATGGTGGTGGTGGTGGTGTTGTTGGTGATGCTGCTGGTGGTGGTGATGGTGTTGGTGAGCAGTGTGTGAAGTGCCATGGGGGCTGCAGGGGTGGGTGATGCCAGCTCAGACATTTCCTCCACATCCCCTGCTGCCAGAGGATCTGGTTTGCAGCTGGATGCTGCTCCTGCCAAAGGGAGAGAATCCCCTCTCCCCAGGGAACCAGGACACCCCTTGGGGAAATAAGTACACCTGGAGATACCAGAGGGTCTCCCAGAGCATGGAAGGGCTTGTAGAAATCATGGTGCTGATCCAAGAAGGAGAGGAGTGTTGATCTTGGCTCATCCCAGCCTTGCTGATTTCCCAGAGCATGGCCAGAGCTGATGTTCTCCCCTCTGCCTGCACCCTGCCTGCTGGCTGCTCCCATGTTTGCAGAGCAGAGCTCTTGGAGATGCTCCAAGCATGACTCACACTCAGAATACACAAACTATTCAGTGCAGGGTTCCTCAGCCCAAAACCCTTCCTTCCTGTGCCCTGCTGAGGAGCTGGGTCCCTCTGTTGATGTGACTCTGTTTCTGCTTCTTGTTTTTCTTGTTCTTCTGCCCAGGATTCTTGCTCTGGAAGGTCTGCAAGAGCCGTTCTGGGTTGGCTCTGAGTTTCTGAGGGTGCAGCAAGAAGGTGTTTGGGGGAAGTCAGATGGTGCTGGGGAGGGGTGATGCCTGTGAACCACCATCAGCTTCATCACACACACAGGGATCCCCACCCAGCTACCACATTTGGTACCCTTGGCTTTCACAGTTGTAGCTGTCCCTGAAGACTCCCAAAGACTTTTCCAAATAAACCTCACCGTGGTGCTTCCCACCTGCTAGATGCTCAGAAATGTCCCACCAGCAGTGCAGGTTCTGTCGGGGACACACACCAGCCATGCAAACCTCTCCTCAGCCATGAAGTGAGTACCTGGTTCCATCCCCTCCCACTTAGAGTCAAAACAGCAGCAGCTGAGCTTCACAAATTAATTTAATTAAATGGTATTATTCAGTATTTTTGTTTGGGTGACACCCAGGAGTACCTCCATGTACTGAGAAAGATTCAGAGATGTGGCAGAAAGAGAGACTCTGAGGACTTCCATCTCTGAGCCCTTTCTTGTTGCTCACAGCTGCTCTGGACATCAGTTGCAAGGGATCCCAAGGTGTCCCCAGCTCATCTCTCCTCCTCCTGAGTTATCCAGGGGACAGCAAGAAGGAAAATTCTCCTATCCCTCTGCTCTGCCCTGGTGAGACCTCACCCTGAGTCCTGCATCCAGTCCTGGGCTCCCCTGCTCAGCAGGGACAGGGATAGACTGGGAAGAGTCCAACAGAGGCTATGAGGATGATGAAAGGACTGGAACACCTTATCTGGTGAAGAAAGGCTGAGAGAGCTGGGGCTGTTTGGTCTGGAGAGGAGAAGCTGAGAGGGGCTGTGATGAACGTGTATAAATAGCTGAGGGATGGGAACCAAGGGAGGGACAACCTCTGCTCACTTGTGCCTGTAACAGGACACACGGGGCAATGGGTTCAGGATAAAGCCTGGGAAGTTCCATCCCAACGTGAGGAAGAATTTCTTTCCTGTGAGGGTTACAGAGCCCTGGCCCAGGCTGCCCAGGGAGGTTCTGGAGTCTCCTTCTCTGAAGCCTTTCCAGACCCATCTGGATGCAGTTCTGAGTGACCCGATCCAGTGCTGGTCCTGCTCTGGCAGAGGGTTGGATTCCATGGTCTTCCAGTTCCTGACATTCTGTGATTCTGTGATTTTTGCTGCCTCTCCTCTGGGGAACTCCCCTGTCCTCCTGAGGCCATGACTCATTTCCTGATGAGGCTCATCCCATCCTCTCTGCTGCAGGACCTCAGGGCTTACCCTCTGCAGCAGACAAACGTGTTGAAGAAAAAAACAACAAACAAACAAACAAACAAAAAAAACCACACAAAGTGAAACTGTCGTGTTGTCAGAAATCTTGACTTTGTTCCCCAAAAAGTGCTCCTGGTCTGCAGGCACCTCGAAGAGGCTTCGTGTGCAGGCTGATAGGTATGGAAAGGTGGGGGAGAAATTCAGGTGCTGGTACATAGGCAGAGAGCAACATTTGGGGTTCCTGTTGTGATAACAGCAGAGGTGATGGGTCAAAAAAACCCTGAGGAAGCAAAGTAGCCTCGAGGTTCAGCACTAAAAGCATGGAATAAATTCACATCTTACAGTCATGAATTCCAGACTGGTTCAGGTTGGAAGAGAACTTAAAGCCCCCCAAACCCCCCTGCCATGCTCAGGGACCCCTCCCCCAGCCCAGGGTGCTCCAAGCCCCCTCCAAGTTGTCCATGAAAGCTTCCAGGGATGAGGCAACCATAATTAATGCTCCTTGACTTAATCAGCAAGGAATCATGGAAGGGTTTGGGTTGGAGGGGACCTTAAAGCTCATCCAGTCCCAAGGGGACAATGCAGGGACCCCTCCCCAGCCCAGGGTGCTCCAAGCCCCATCCAACCTTCAGCACTGCCAGGGATGGGGCAGCCACAGCTTCTGGGGGCACCCTGGGGCTCAGCACCCTCACCCCAAAGGATTTCTCCTCTCCATCTCCCTTTTCCAGCTCCAAACCCTTCCCCCTCGCAGGGTTCCATCCCTCCAGGCCCTTGTCCCAAGTCCCTCCCCAGCTCAATCAACATTTTGCTTTTCAAAAGATTGCTTTTCAAAGCATGTGATCCTTTCTTTGCCTCAGAAACCAGCCCTGTCTGAGGCTGAAAAGAAGATAATTTTAGTTGTCTTTCTGACTTTTAGATTAACCTCATCACCTGTCACACAGGTGTATAGATTGTGTTATGATTTTTATAGTTTTTAGGACAGAAGGCAAAGAAAACTGAATGGTAGGAACCATGTAAATTATGGAATCTGCATGTGGTATAACTAAACTGTGGGATGTGGCTGCCTACCACTTTCGGGGGAAACAAGGATTTTTAGGTTGGATTTCTTTTTTAGTCCTTCACTTCTTTAAATATCTCACTGGTGCTGTGCCAGTGATTTTTTTGTGGTTCTCTGAAAAGTTCTTGGAGCTTCCCACGTGCAGAGGGATGCACCCGTGGATACTGCAGCTGGAATGGAAGGAGTGCTGAGGTGCTGGGCCTGAGGCAGGACATGGCAACAACAAAAAGATGCAGAAATGGGCACCAGGCTGCAAAGTCAGGACTCAGGGGGACTGCAGACAGCACTGCAGAGTCACTGAATGGTTCCAGTTGGAAAAGTCTTCAAGATCATTGAATCCAGCCATGACCTGAGTCCAACAACCCAGTGCTTAAACCAGGGATGATGGGGACTCCAGCCCTGCCCTGGGCAGCCTGGGCCAGGCCCTGACAACCCTTTCCAGGCAGAAATTCTTCCCCAGCTCCAACCTAAACCTCCCCTGGCACCACTTGAGTTGTGCCAAAAGTTCCTCTTGTCCCATCCCTTGTTCCTTGGGAGCAGAGCCCGACCCCCCCTGGCTCCAACCTCCTCTCAGGGGGTTGCAGAGAGCCACAAGGTCTCCCCTCAGCCTCCTTTTCTTGGGAAAAGTTTACTGGGAAAGTTGAAACAAATGTTCAGTGGAACTTCTTAATAATTCAAAGATCACAGTGAAGCCATGAGTAACAGTCCTCTGCTCCAGGATCAACACCCACAGGGTCCTCAGATGCTCCTCACAACTTCTCCAGAACCTTCTCCATCTTCTCCAGACCTTCTCCTTACTCTCCATCCCTTCTCCTTGCTCTCCAGCCCCTTCCCCAGCTCCATTCCCTTCTCTGCACACTCTCCACCCCCTCAATGTCCTTCTGCTCCTGAGGACCCCAGAACTGACCCCAGGATTGGGGGTGCAGCCTCCCCAGTGCCCAGCACATGGGGACCATCCCTGCCCTGCTCCTGCTGCCCACCCCAGTGCTGGTCCCAGCCAGGATGCTGGTGGCCACCTTGGCCACCTGGGCACCCCTGGCTCATGTTCAGCCCCAGCTCCTTTTCCCCCAGGCACTTTCCATCTGCTCTGCCCCAAGGCTGGAGCATTGTCTGGGCTTGGGGTGACCCCAGGGCAGGACCTGCCACTTGTCCTGCTGCAGCCTCTCAAAAGTGGCATCAACCCCATGGATCCATCCTGTCCTGTGGAGCCTCATCCCATGGATCCATCCTGTCCTCTGGAGCCTCATCCCATGGATCCATCCTGTCCTGTGGAACCTCATCCCATGGATCCATCCTGTCCTGTGGAGCCTCATCCCATGGATCCATCCTGTCCAGACCTTCTGTGGAGCCTCATCCCATGGATCCATCCTGTCCTGTGGAGCCTCATCCCATGGATCCATCCTGTCCTGTGGAGCCTCATCCCATGGATCCATCCTGTCCAGACCTCAGTGGAGCCTCATCCCATGGATCCATCCTGTCCAGACCTTTGTGGAGTGTCATGCCATGGATCCATCCTGTCCAGATCCTTCTACAGACCCTTCTTAACCTCAGGCAGATCAACACTCCTACCAATTTGGTGTCATCTAGAAACTGTCTGAGAGGACACTCAATCCTTTCATTCAGGTGGTTCAGGAAGCATCCCTGGGTCCTTTCCCATCAGGCACATTCCACGTGCCCAGCCCATGGGATACCCAGATCCATAACCCCCTTCTCATGGCTCTGCAGTCCTTACAGCTGAGGCTGTGCTGCCTCTGGTCAGATGGAAACACCAGAGATGTGCTTGGTCCTACAGTGATCCCACAGGGACAGACAGCAGGGATAAAGCCATCCCAAAAGCAGAGGAGCAGTTCCCAAGGGAGGGAATCCTCGGAGGGGATGTTTGTGTTGGTGGATTTGTCTCCAGGGTTCCAGGACTGATTGGAATGGAAAGCTGAGGAGCAGAGGGAGGCAGCTCCAGCAGGGCACAGAGAGGACACAGCTGCAGTGCCTGTGGTGCTTGGTGATTTTCTGTAAGTTCATTTATTGCTGGTTATCAACAGGAGCAGAGCTGGCAGGACAGAGACTGTCATGTAGGCAGAGCCTGCTGGTTCACCTGTGCTTGCTCTGAAACATCTGCCATCTGATGAGGCCACTGCATTTATCCTTTCCTTCCCTTCCCTTCCCTTCCCTTCCCTTCCCTTCCCTTCCCTTCCCTTCCCTTCCCTTCCCTTCCCTTCCCTTCCCTTCCCTTCCCTTCCCTTCCCTTCCCTTCCCTTCCCTTCCCTTCCCTTCCCTTCTCTTCTCTTCTTCTCTTCTCTTCTCTTCTCTTCTCTTCTCTTCTCTTCTCTTCTCTTCTCTTCTCTTCTCTTCTCTTCTCTTCTCTTCTCTTCTCTTCTCTTCTCTTCTCTTCTCTTCTCTTCTCTTCTCTTCTCTTCTCTTCTCTTCTCTTTCTCTTCTCTTCTCTTCTCTTCTCTTCTCTTCTCTTCTCTTCTCTTCTCTTCTCTTCTCTTCTCTTCTCTTTCTCTTCTCTTCTTCTCTTCTCTTCTCTTCTCTTCTCTTCTCTTCTCTTCTTCTCTTCTCTCTTCTCTTCTCTTCTCTTCTCTTCTCTTCTCTTCTCTTCTCTCTTCTCTTCTCTTCTCTTCTCTTCTCTTCTCTTCTCTCTCCTCTTCCTCTTTCCTTTTCATTATAACATAACTATATTATTATTGTTAATGTCATATTGAATGTCACAGCAGACTGTTTTCTCCTATGAAGAGCCTGTACTTACACCATAGCCTTATACCACCTTCTCCTAGAAAAAGAAAAAAGGGGAAAAAACCCATTATTCAAAGCCCACAACTGAAGGAAACAGATTTCCAGCCCCATGCAAAGCACACAGAGGTCATGGATTGCTTTGGGTGGGTGAATTCCCAGCCAGTGTGCCCACGAGGCAAATTGTTTTCAGCCCCTTTGCCTTTTGGTGTGATTTGCAGCCTGTTTGGAGCATCTGCCCCAGGTGAGCAAACCATCTCATCCTCCCTCCCCATGTGCCTGCAGGGCTTCTGGGGGGACATTCCCCAGCCCCCCCTTTTAATGCAATCATCATTAATGATGATTTCTCCACCATTCTGTGTCAGTGGGATGGGGGAGACTCAGCCCCCCCAGGGATGCTCCTGGGGAGCAGTGGTGGCTACGAAGTGTCCTGCAACCAAGGGCAGGACAAGAGGGCAAAACACTGGAAAACGGGAAATTCCACCTAAAGATAAGGAGGAATTTAGGAATTTCCTTACTCTGAGGCTGCCCAGAGAGATGGTGACGTCCCCATCCCTGGAGACAACCCAAGCACAGCTGGACACCATCCTGTGCCACCTCCTCAGGTCCCTGCCCACACTGGGATCTGTGATTCCCTGTGATTCCAGAGAGGTCCAGAGAGAACCAAGCCAATGGGGGACTGAGCTGGGAGCTGTCTGGAGCCCCAGCCAAGGAGTGACACAGAACATCCACGGGACAAGAGCATCAGACAGCTCTGCACAGACCCTGTCCCCCCCCAGCACCAGAGGGGCTGTGCCAGGGACTGGCTGCCTGCTGGAAATGCAAGTTCACAGTG